>NC_067155.1:14812786-15057786 GCF_903995435.1 Acomys russatus
CCTAACCAGCAGGAAGTGCCTTCTCTCCACTAATCACCTTTGTCTGCTACCTAGTGCTGGGGTGTTGGAAGGTTTTTATATTGGGTGAGGGTTAGAAGGGAGGTAGAGCAATAAGGAACCCCAACATAATAGGTTTAAAAATATACGCTATATGTGGTGCCCAGACGTGACTAGGTACAACAGGAAACTTGGTTTCTAATGCTGGAGAGGACACAGCAGGGCATGAAAGAGTGGACATAAGGCTTCAGGATGTCAGGAAAAAGTTCATAGCAGCAGATGCTGATTCTCTCAGGGCTCTCTGCTTCTTTGTTCCCAGAGGGAATTTTCCTGGTTTTGCTTTGTCTTCTTTCTGTATACCCTTTTTTTTTTTTTTTTTTTTTTTAAGAGGTTGGGAGAGTATCTGAAAAATTAGAAGGGTCACTCAATTTACTCATCTTTGAAAGGATTGCAAAACTGGATGTGAAACTAGAGAGTTTGCCAACAGAGGCTAGAGAGCTTGGAAAGTAAAAAGTGCCAGAGAGGGCTGGAGAGATGGCTCAGTGGTTAGGAGCACTGACTGCTCTTCCAGAGGTCATGAGTTCAATTCCGAGCAACCACATGGTGGCTCACGACCATCTGTAATGTGATCTGGTGCCCTCTTCTGGTGGGCAGGAGTACATGCAGGCAGAACGCTGTATACATAATAATAAATAAATAAATAAATCTTTTTTTTAAAAAAAGGTGCCAGAGAGAGTTCAGGCCTGGAGTCCGAGAGCAAGAATTTTCCTCAGGATGAGAGAGGGAAGCAGACTAGGTTGAAAAACAGAATAACATCTGACCCTGCACCACCCAGTTTTGATGTCAGGTCCCCAAAGCCCTTGTGTGAAGCAAGGGGCCAGGAAGAGTAGGAGGCTTTACAGAGCAAAAGAGTTAATCTTGCGCCAAGTGCACAACACCAGAGGAGTTGTCTGGGATTACAAAGTCACCATAAGTTTCCCCAGCAATTGTGCAGCACTTGCCTCCATTGATGGTGGCCATAAATGAGAGAACATAGTGTCCAATAGAAATGTTACATCTGAAGTATTTAAATGAGTCTATTGTTTCTCACAGAATGCATTCCCCCTTCTTTAAACAAATACTAAGTAAGTGGGGTACCAAAAACAGATTATTCACCAAGATGGAAGGGATTGATGCCAGCTGTGCTAGAAGCTGCTCAGCAGTTACAATGGTTATCATTAAGGGGCGATGAAGCTATAAATATAAACCAATGAGGTAGAGCATGCAGAATAAATGTTGCTAGAGATCAAATGCTTGGTGAAGGGTGTGATTCTTACCTACAAGAGCAAATTTAACTGATGACATTATAGAACAGTGTTGCTTGACAGCTTCAAAATCTAGAGATATTATTGAGGAGCCCAGGAAAATATCTACTGTGTTTATTAAGATAGTACAAGGCTCTGGAGGAGCCTTCACAGTCTTCTGTTTCACAGATTGGTTTCAGCTGTAAACAAAGCCGTGTCAAACCCTGATGCCAGACAGGTGTTGATAGAGACCTTGGCATTTGAGAATGCAAATACCAAATTTAAGGGAGCAATTAGACAATTAAAGCCACGAGCAGCTCCAATAGGTGAATGGGTAAGAGACACAACTGATATCGGCTCTCAGGAGTATCATTTCCAAATCACAGGGCAAGCCATAGCCAGAGGTCCCAAATATCAAAATACCTGGTGATTTAATTGAGGTGAATTTGGCCATTTACAAAGAATTTGTAAGGTTAAAAGCCTCAGAGCTCAAAATGGCATGTGCCACTTTCCTTTGGTCAGCCAGGAGATAACAGGCACACCAAGAAAACAAAATTAAGTACTGGTAATCTCATGCATGTTACTGAAGGCAGTGAAGCTTTAGATTTGGCCACAGATAAACCTCTTACCCTATCCCCAATAGGTAATTGTTACAAAAAACAACAAACAAACAAATAACACTGGTATTTATTCAGAGACAATAGGGATGATCTTTGGAAGAAGCTGGTTAACTTCTCAAGGGTTTGTTGTGGTTCCTGGTATTATAGATGGGGATAGCAGGGAAGAAATTAAGAGCAGGGTATATGTAAAAAAAAAAAAAAAAGGATATGAAAATTAATGCACAGAATAGAATTGCTCATCTGTTACTGTTTCCTTACATTCAGGGCAATACTGCTCCAGTAGAAAGAACAGGGGCATTTGGGAGTGCCAGAAATCTGTGATCTGGCAAACAGTACTTAACAACTAGAGACCCAAATTAATATTGGAAACATATGGTGTTGAAATAGAAAGTCTGGTAGATAAAAGAGCTGATGTCACTACCCTTTCCCAGAGGTTTCGGCATCCAGATTGGCCACTTCAGAAGGTGTATACATATTTTGTAGTAACTGGTTAATTATCTCAAGTGGGCCACTGCTGAAATACCAACTGCCATACCCATAAAAGGTATATCAAACAGACATGTATAGATCAGTGGTCTATAACAAAGGAAAAATTGCAAGCACTTGGACAGCTGGTACAAGAGTTGCTGGAGGCACAATATAACGAGAGTCTACTTGTTTTTTTTTTTTTAATTACCATTATTAGTAGTATTATCAGTATGCCCAGCTAACAATCAAGTAGAACACAGACACTTGTTTTTTTTGTTTTGTTTTTTTTTGTTTTTTGTTTTTTTTTAATGCCCAGCTAACAATCAAGTAGAACACAGACACTTGTTTTTTTGTTTTGTTTTGTTTTGTTTTTTTTAATGCCCAGCTAACAATCAAGTAGAACACAGACACTTGTTTTTTTGTTTTGTTTTTTTTTTTAAATAGCCTTAGTTAACCTGGGGCAGGGCAGATAAGATAGGTGTGGCTAAGGTTCCCAGGCTTAGAGAGAGAGAAGAGGAATCCTGGGAGAAGACCTGAGGGGTCCAGAGGTAAGAGAGGAAGGCCACCATGAGTTAGATGAAAGAGAAACACGTGGCAGGTGTGGATGGAGAGTTCGTCTCAGATGAAGAACATTAGCAAGTACTTGGGATTATGGATGGGAGGTAGCTTGATAGAAATTATTAGAAGCAGATGGCATGGGATTGGGGCAGGTATGTGATACCTGCCCCAGGTTAACTAAGTCTGTGTCTTAATTGGTCACTAGCCAGGCATACTGATAATTTTAAAACAAGTGGAGCTTGATGTGTGGCAGGTATCCACACTCTTAAAAATCATATTTTTTCATAGTCTGAAAGGAGGAAATAGCTCCCAGAAAGCATCCATAGACCAGAGCAAAGATTGCTACATACACGTGGCTGGTTAGAGAGGCAGAACTAGGATGCTAGCAGTCTTCTAAACTGACCTAGGGAATGGAGCTAAATGCCTAAAATAATAATAAAATAAAAATGCTATGGTCCCTTTCCAAGGTGCCATGGCAGAGGGCTCCTGGATCTTTTTTGGCTTTGTTTTGGTGTTTATGAATTCATTTACAATGGGCTTAGTCATAATCACACTTCTCCTTACCCTATCTAAAAGAGTTCAGAGAGAAAGGTGCAGAGCCAAGAAGTGTAAGACTAAGTTACTAGCAAATAGAAAGGAGAAGGAACTGAACTCTCCATAGAGTTGATAATGCCTGAAATTCAGAGCTCCTTAATTATTCTTATTGTACATAGTTTATTAATGTTAGAAAAAAGGTCATTTTTTTAGACTAAAAGGGGAAAATGTAGTGGAAGTTTTGGTTGCTTTCTACACTCAGCTGTGCTATTTACATATGTTTTTGTTTTAATCTCAGATGTATGGGGCTGCTTTAGTTTATCCACAGTTGTAAACTATGATTACATCGTGCTCTGGTGGGGGGCGGGGAGTGTGATCTTTGCAACCTGCATATAACTTAATTCTAAAAACTCTGAAGGATATTATAAACAGTAGAACCAGGGGAGAGTGTGGGGTGGCAGGGCTCTGAGAAAGGAGGAGGCTGCTCCTCTCCCCTGCTCCTTCTGGTTGCTGTTAATGAAGTTTGACAAGAAGAATTTGGAGATATCCGAAATTAATATTGGACTTGCCCCAAGGAATCTACAGACCCTAACCAGCAGGAAATACCCAAGAGACCCATGCCCCTTCTACCCACTAAACTTCTTTATCTCCCACCTAGTGTTGGTTTGGGTTGGAAGGAAAGTAGAAATGTAAGACCACAAATATAATAGATTTAAAAAATACAAACTACAGTAGTGTGTAGAGATTCAAATGGTGATTTCTGCTGCTAACATGGTTTTCTTATGAAATTCTGAGGCTTCTAGCACAATTCCTATCAATATGTGATCAAATATATCATTTCCTTGAGCTAGAGGTACTGGTAGACACATTTGGGATCTGGTAATGTATTATACATAATGAATGGTTTCTATTTCTGATAACTTGTTGAATAAAAAGTAAAGATAATTTTGAATCATCCTAGTAAGTTCAGCAGTACCTATATGAAAAACAACTCTTTCTGCATACTATAGTCAGTAAGTATATTAAGAGATTCTGGAAAACCTAATAATACCATGAGAATGGAAAACAACACTGATTTTTGAACTGAAGCATATGGGCTTTGAATTACTTCATGTATTTTTTCTGACTTATAACCAGCCATTCATACTAATTTATATCAGTATAAAATGTAAGAGCTTCAGGTATTGGCGTTCTGTTAATTTCTCCCAAACTGTTGCTACAAACTTTACAAACTTCATTGATTACCCTTAATGAAATAACAATGATTCCTGTTGGATTTTTTCCCCTCAAAACTGAAAATTCTTCCTCTTATAATAATTACATCGGAAACCTTTTATATGTTTTTACGTTTTTAAGTTTATTTGTATACTGAGAAGATCCATTCTAAAATACCATCTTCCCTTTGTATCGTGAACCCAGTAGAAGAGTGAGCTGAGGGCAATATAACTCGAACACAGTTCCCCTGAGAAGGTGCCCAAGCCTCTGGGTTTGGCGGAGCTTTTCACAATCAGGAGCGCTGAGTACCCCCGACAGCAGAACAAACATAGATTCCCTGAGGTGTGGACACTGTGGTGATTGACAAGATGCTATCTGACTGAGGTCCTTAGAGAGAATGCTGCGTATGTCAGACTCTACCCAGTGTGGACCCTCTGGTGCCTCTGGAAGTGTGAGGCGTGACTGAACTCCTTCCCACACTCCTCACACTTGAACGGTTTCTCCCTGGTGTGACTTATCTGGTGGACTTGGACATAGGACCTCTGGCTGAAGGCTTTCCCACACGTGTCACATTTATAGGGCTTCTCCCCCGTGTGCACCCTCAGGTGGGCCTGGAGGTTTGACGCCTGCCTGAACCGCTTCTGGCACACCTTGCATTTGAAAGGCTTCTCGCCAGTGTGGATGTTCTGATGCACCTGCAGACTTGAGGCATGACTGAAGCCTTTCCCACACTCCTCGCATTTATAGGGTTTCTCTCCTGTGTGGACGCTCTGGTGACTGTGAAGGCTCACGCTCCAGGTGAAACGCTTCCCACACACGTCACATCTGTATGGTTTTTCCCCGGTGTGAACTCTCTGGTGAGCTTGAAAAGTCGACCTCTGACTGAAGCCCTTCCCACACACACTGCAGCGAAATGGCTTCTCTCCTGTGTGGACCCGCTGGTGACTATGGAAGACTGAGCCTGAACTGAACCCCTTCCCGCACTCCTCACATTTATATGGCTTCTCTCCTGTGTGGATCCGCTGATGGCTGTGGAAGTTGGAATTTGAGCTGAAGCACTTCCCACACTCTTTGCACTCGTATGGCTTCTCCTTAGTGTGGACTCTCTCGTGGGTGCGAAGGCTCGAGCTACAGCTGAAACTTTTGCCACAGTCTCTACATGTATACGGCTTCTCTCCTGTGTGAGTTCTGTCATGGATCTGGAGGTGTGCCCACTGTGTGAAGCCCTTCCCACACACTTTACACTTGTAAGGCTTCTCTCCGGTGTGCACTCGGTAGTGGATGGTGAGGTCTGAGCTGCGGCTGAAGCCTTTCCCACAGCTGTCGCACCTGTAGGGCTTCTCCCCTGTATGGGTGGGCAGGTGAGCATTCAGTTGTGAGCTCTGGTTAAAGCTCTTCCCGCACTCAGGGCACCAGTAGCGCTTTTTTCCTAGATGAGCACTTTGTTGATTTGGGACACTGGAGCTATGTCCAGTGTCCTCATGTGTACTAGGCACAGGGGACTCCTTTCCTAAGAGGACCTGCTGATGGAGTTCCAGACTGGGGCTGTCAATGAAGGTGTCTTGGCCCTGGATGCACTGGGAGGCCTGTTCTGTGTAAACATGATGCTGGGTGAGGGGTGACTCAGGAAAGATGACTTTATCACAGTCACTGCTGCTGTGGGCTTTGTCTCTTTTATGCAGGATATTGTTATCGTGGTGGGAAATGCAACCGAGAATGTCAACTCCTGGAGCCAACAGTTGTGGCTTGTTTTTCACCAGAGTCTGTGCACAGTGTTGCTGCAGGTTCCGTCTGTCAGTAAGATGTGTTTTACTCCATGAACTCTGAACTCTTCCAGGCAGAAGTTCCTGATTTTCAGTAATGCTCCAATGGTGGCTTTTGAGACTTGCAAGGCTTTGCTCCAGGAAGTGAGGACCCTTTCCTTGACTGGTTAGTACAGTATCTGGAGTTCTGGCCAGCTTGATGACGTCATGGCTTGTCATTGGCCAGCATGGAGGCCGCCCCAGTGAGAGGCACCTCAATCCTGCTGCGTGAAGAGTCTCCATCTTGTTTGCACTCTGGCCTCCTGAAGGAAGAGAGAACAGAAGGTGACATGAGGAAGGATGGGGGACATCCAAGGTCCGAGTCCTCAGTTCTCTCTGGAAACATGACCAGAGTCGAAGACCAATGTCCCAGAGCTTTGAGAAACAAAGAACCACAACAAAAAGAGCACAGACTCAAAAGCAAGCCACATTTGACCATGGTAGGAAATATGGGGTGAGACTAGGAGCAAAACCTTAACGTCACCTTCAGCCTCCGCTGAGTCGCTGCCTGCACTGCTGATGCCCTGTGCAGCTGTGCAGACAGATTATGGGAAGGAAGCACTTTCAGCCTCTGGGCGGTTTTATTTGAGGGATGGTGTGAGCTGAAGTACACATGGGCGTGACTCCCCCGACACAGGAGGGAGCAGAGAAAACAAGACCTGCCTGGCCCTAACCTGTCTGTAAGTGACATGAAGATGGATCTGGCTCACTTGGACTTGAAGCAAACGTGAAAGAGTGTGATGGGAAGGTGCAGGGAGCTTTGGAGGCTGAGGGAAAAAGACAAGGCATATAGTGATTGTACTTAACAGCAAGGGCACAGATGCCGATGTCCAGCTTGAGGGAGTCACTGTGTTTGAGATCACACACATGTAGGAGGAGATTGGAATAGCTTCAGCACACAAACTTGCTTGGAAAATATAAAAAGAAAGCTAAGGCTTTTATATGGCCAGACCTTCAACATCCCTGCTGACTAGGGAAGGGCTTCTTTGGGAAGACATCAGCACACAAAGGCAGGATCAAGTGGGTTTCCTTCAGGCACCTGCTCTCCAACCTAAGCTCCCCAGGCTCACAAAGGACCAGGGGAAGGGCTCAAAGTCCAACGTAGATCTCAGCTGCCAACCTACGGCAGCAGATGCCCTGAAGGAACATCAAAGGCTGCAACGCTATCTGACAGAGCTCCCAAAGACAGCAGCAAACGACAGAGGAACAAATTATAACACAGGAAACAACGAAGGTGAACCGAGCAGCTTCTGAATCTGAAACTGGAAACCAATGAAGCAGAAGATCCAGTGATCCTGGGATGCAGCCTGGTGGCTTGCATGACACACTGGGAATGTTTATTTCAGTGGAGGAATGGGGTGTGGGAGGAACAGGGAAGGCTTCTGGGGATGGACGTTGCTCCAGCTGCACAAAGGCCAAGGGCTTCATGGAGATGTTGCTCACAGTGTGTAAACACCTAGGATTTTGGTGTTATGTCACCACAACCAAACAGAAATCCATGGTAACAGGTCTGGTAGTGCTCAGACACCATCAGGGGCAAAGGCAGGATGTGGAGAGTGAGCAGGAGACACGTGCCAAGCTGCCCCTGGAGAAGGGCTTGTGAGGACTCCTGACTAGACAAATACAGAGAAAGAGGAAGGGGGAAGGGGGATTGGCTTTCTACCAGGGACCTGTATTCTGTCCAGAGAGAAGCAAACAAAAGCAGATAAATAAAACACACATTTAGGTAGAACTGGAATATGAGTCCATACAAAGATGAGGTACCTGTCAGGCACAGTCGTCCAAACCAGTTACCCTAGTGCTTGGTGAAATGAGGGAGGAGAACCAAAAATATTAGGGTAAGTCTGGACTATACAGCAAGAGTGTGCCACACACAGAAAGAAAGAAAGAAAGAAAGAAAGAAAGAAAGAAAGAAAGAAAGAAAGAAAGACAGACAGACAGACAGACAAACTTGATTTTCCTGGGTATAATGGGAGACCAGTGGTCTGAGACAGGGAGTGGCATGGCACAATGGACTCTGGTCATGGAGGAAGGATGCACTTCACACAACAGCACAAGCAGTGCTGGGCTTCCTGTGGCTGCGCTTACCTGTCTGGGTCAGGATTCCAAGAAAGAGGTTGTGGAACTCCCTGCAGCTAAGGAACGTCAAGGAGGCCATGCATGAGGCAGAGGTGTCATTGCACAGAGGACCAGAGAGGGATTGTGTGAAGCCTGGAATGCCTTGGAGACCCCAAGAAATTACGGATGTCAGAGCCGTGAGATACCTACCAAGGAAAGCTGCTAACAGGGAGAGGAACCAGCCCAGGAGAGAGAAGTGTGCTAAAGTCAACAAAGCTGAAAGGAGCTGTTGGAGATCTAGAGCGCTTTGACACCAGACATGGAGAGGCAGAGTTTGGAGTCTGCTCTTCTAGTTTTTGTCCTTGATTTTGTTCAGTATTTCCTCACTGTGCTTTTAGAAAGATATATTCTGTGCCACTGTATGTTGTGTTATGTGTTAAGATTTTGTATTATGATTTTACAGGGTTTACAGTTTAAGAGATGGCATGAGTCCGAGAAGAGACTTTGAACTTTGGACTTTTGAACAAGGTTGAGACTTGACAGACAATGGGGACTTCCGTGGATGGACTGCACATGTTTTGCATTCTGACATGGCTACGAGCTATGGGGGCCTGGGTGTGGTGTGCTGGATGGGAAGAGGCCCCAACAGGCTCATGTGTCTGAATGTTTGGTCCATAGGCAGTGGCAAGGCTTGACAGGGATCAGGAGGTGTGGCTCGTTGAAGGAAGTGTGTCACTGGGCTTGGTCTTTGGAGTTTCAAATACTCAAGCCAGGCCCAGTGTCTCTCTCTCTTCCTGCTGCCTGCAGATCTGGATTAGAATTGTCTGCGACCATGTCTGCTGAATGCTGCCATGTTCCCACCATGATGATAATGGACTAAAGCTCAGACACAGTGAACACGCCCCAGTTAAATGCTTTCTTTTATAAGAGCTGCCATGGTCATAGAATTAACTAAGAACGCCCTCTCCTCCTGCCACGAGCACCCACACAGACCCACACCCACATGCACACAATCTCACACTCACAAAGAAATGTTCTTAAGTTTTTATTTAAAGCACAGCATGGGGCTGTGTGGGAAAGACTGTAAGCTTTGTCACAGGTGAAAGCAGTCTTGGCGGGCTTTACCCTTGGGCAACCCATGGATACTTTGTGATAGACTGAGTGGAGCCATCCTGGACCTGGAATTCAGGAAGCAGACCTGGGGACTCCACCTGGATTATTGTTTTTCTAATCGACCCTCAATGGGAGAAGGAGACAGCCCTTCCTACCTGACTCAGAGAGGAGCGAGCAACAGCAGGTGGGGCCAGGCTTGAGCGCCCGTGGATCAGCGAACAGACTGGACCAGCACACAGGCCAGAGACACCTAAGGACCCATCCCGTGGAACGGATACCGGAAGGTTCACTCTTTTTTTCCCTTTAACCTTTTTTCCTTTTTGTGTAAGCTAGTTGGGTTGTATAATAAAGTTTAATTGTTAAGAAACAGAGCCTACAGGACTGGAGAGATGGCTCAGAGGTTAAGACCACTGCCTGCTCTTCTAAAGGTCCTCAGTTCCATTCCCAGCAACCACATAGTGGCTCATAACCATCTATAATGAGATCTGGTGCCCTCTTCTGGTGTGTAGACACACACGCAAGCAAAACACTGTATACATAATAAATAAATAAATCTTTAAAGCACAGCATGGAGGTGTAAAATGAAGTCTTAAAAAAAAATAAAGTGGAGGATGGAGAGATGAATCAGTGATTCAGAGCACTGGCTGCTCCTCCACAGGACCCAGGTCTGGTTTGCAGCACCCACATGCTGGCTCACAACCATCTGTTACTCCAGTTCTAGGGGATCTGATGCCCTCTTCTCCCCTCTGTGGACACCAAGAATGAATGTGGTGCAGAGACATACACGCACACAAAACATGGACATAAAATACACAATAAATAAACCTAAAAGGAAAGCAGTGGAGTGTAACTAAGACACCGCACGTGAACTTCTGACATTGCCTAGGGACAGAGAGCACCATCCTCACCCACTGACAGAAGGTTCCTGAAGTTCTCCAGCATCACGTCATGGTACAGCTTCTTCTGGGCAGCATCCAGCAGCCCCAGCTCCTCCTCACTGAAGACCACAGCCACGTCCATGAATGTCACTGCCTCCTGTGACAGCAGAGACAGGCCACCTCAGTTTCATACCCAATGTCACTAGGACCTGAGCAATTGTTTACAGAGCGCCTATTGTCTTCGTTAGGGGTTCCTATTACTGTAACGGTATAAAATGACCATAGGCAATTTGGGGTGGAAAGGTTTTCTTTGACTTTCACTTCTATATTCCTGTTCATTATGAAGGAAGTCAGGAAGGGAACTCAAACATGGCAGGAGCTGATGCAGAGGCCATGGACGGCCGCTGCTTACTGGCTTACTTTCCATGGCTTGCTCATCCTGCTTTCTTATAGAACCCAGGACCACCAGCCCAGGGATGACACCAACCACAGTGGGCTGGGCGCTCCCACACTGATCACTCATTAAGAAAAACGCCTTACACCTAGACCTTATGTAGACATTGTCTCAACTGAGGGTCCTTGATCTCTGATGACTCCAGCTTGTGTAATGCTGATATATAACACCAGACAGTACATATATTTACCCACTTCTATGGTTACAAGGAGCTATGGCGGGGGGGGGGGGGGTTGGGGAAGAAAACACTGTTGCAAGGAATTTCCTGACTTTTCTGTAACTGGGTCACTAGGTTCATAGCTGTTAAGTGGGAAGTCCCAGAGTTCGGAGATAGAGAGGGACAATCCATGTAAGTACTAACATGCTGACTTTGTAGTGGAAACAGATGGCAATGCCTGGCTCCTCCTGAGCTGTACAGCTCCTGTGCACCTCCATCCCCAAAACAAAAATGTTCTGAAACCCATTTCATGAGTGATGACACCATTTAAAAGGTTTTATGCTGTGAACACTATGGATTTCATATTCAGAACAATTTATTAGTAAAGTCTATGCAAATATTCCTGAATCCAAAATTCCCTCAGTCAGTGAAAAGCTTGTGCTTCCAGAAGTATCTGGCAGATGGCACTGAAGTCTGAATCACTCATTATGTCCGTAGTCCGGTCAATCTAACAGGTTTTGTGTCAACTTTGCACAAACGAGACTCATCAAAAAGGAGGGACCATCAATTAGGAAAATATCTCCTAAACTGGGCAATGGTGCCACATGCTTTTATCCCAGAACTTGGGAGGCAGAGGCAGGCGGATCTCTGTGCATTCAAGACCAGCCATGCCTACAGGACAGCCAAGGCTACAAGAAGTAACTATCTGGAAAAGTCAAAAAAAGTAAGAAAATACATCCATTAGATCTAGCTGTAAGGGATTTTTTTTTTTTTAAACTAGTGATTGTTGGGGCAGGGCACCGCCATTGTAGGTCTGGCCATCCCTGACCTAATGGTCCTGGATTCTATAACAAAGCAAATGGGCAAGACGTGGCCAGCAAGCTAGTAAACAGCACCCATCCATTCACGCTGCATCAGCTCCTGCCTCCAGGTTCCTGTCTGTGTTCCCGTCCTGACTTCCTTCAGTGATGCACAGCAATACGGAAGTGTGCACCAAGTAAACTCTTTCCTCCCCAGCTTGTGTTTTGGTCATGGTGTTTCGGTGCATCAATAAGAACCCTAACTAGGGAGGCCATGGTGGTGCAGGGCTTTAATCCCAGCACTCAGCAGGCAGAGGGGGGAGGCCTCTGTGTCCAGGCAAGACAGGGCTACAGCATGAGTTCCAGGACCAACAGGGGACACACAGAGGAACTGGTGGTGGGGAAGAGGGAGAGAAAAGAAAAATGAAACCCTATCTAAGACACAGGCCTCTGAGAACCTGCTGGAACAGACATTCAGCTTGTTGCTTGTTCTCAGGAACACACACCAGCCAACAGCCTCCTCCCACCAAACCTGTCTTCTCAACGACACCCCCTCACACTGTCACGCAGTTCAGTGTGGCTCAGCTGCACAGTGCTTGCCCAGCATGCAGGGTCCTGTTTTCAGTCCCTAGCACTGGGGGGAGTGGGGGAAGCCACCGACTTACCTGTGACTTGGTCATTGCTCTCTTCTTCTCTTTGACACAAGGCAGGGCTCTGGGAAGCAAGCTGGGGGGAGGAAGGGCGTCATGAGAGCATCGCTAGGACAGTCAGTCCACATGGCTGCCTCAGCCTTCCCATCAGCCCCAAGCACTGGCATTCCAAGTCTGTGCGCCCAGACCTGGCTTTTCTACCCACTTCCTGTTAACCGGGAGTGTCAGCCTCCAGGTCACCAAGGCATCCATCCGTGCCTCATCTCACTCACCACAAAGGGTGAGGAAAGTCAACATTCTCTTTCCAGCAACTTTCAGGGTGCTGGATGCTCTTACCTTCACAAAGCTGCCTGTGGTGATAAGCTTCACAGAAAGGCAAATTTTAAGATGCCTGGAACTCACTTAGGAATGCTGTGTCATGACTGACCACCACTCTCAGAAAGGTCTGTTAATTATGACAGTATCTTAAATATAATTCTTTCCATACGTAGTGTGAAATTCCACCTCTTTGTTCTAAATAGTTTAAATACTAGTAAACGTTACAAGTCTACCCGCCCCCAAGTAAATAAGTAAATGCAAAAAAAAAAAAATCACATATAAAGCAGAGCTGCACACCACTTAAGGCTTCAGGGCACCGGCCTCCATCACCACAGCTCCTCTCCAGGCTCCGTGGGAAGCTGGACTCTCCTGGGGCTCCACAAGAAGCTGAGATGGTCCAGGAATCCCGGGCAGCGCCGCCTCAGGCAGAGCCCAGCAGAGAGGACCCGGCCGCCGCCCCCGCCGTCACAGAGTCGGTCCCCGAGGGGAGAGCACGAACGCACACGAAGGATCGTGGGACGATCCAGGTTCTCACGCCACCAGAACCATTGCCCGGAAGCCACACTTCTTGGGAGCGGAAGTGAACTCAGCCACCACGGGTGTAGGAACTACATTTCCCAAAATGCCTCAGCGGAAGATCCTAGCTCTGGTACTCTTCCGGGACTACATTCCCCAGAATGCAAACCATGTTTGTAGGATTCAACCTCTTTTAACTAGAGTGGTATCAGTGGAAATATCTGTTTGGGATTTAGCTCTCCTAGGTTGCTTTGCGGTTTGTTCTTTTCTGAAATGCCATGAAAGACAACAATGAATTCTTTGTTGTTTTTGTTTTGGGATTCTTGGAGAGTTTCTTTGTCTTGGAGGAACTCCTCTGTAGACCAGGCTGTTAGGGACTTCTGAGACCCACCTGAGACCTGCCTTCAGAGATTTGGAATTAAAGGCCTGTGCCATCACCTGTCCTTTAGTAATACATTTTCAGTCTATACTTTGTGGTTTGGATTGAGTAATTTCTATCATGCTGTCTGCCAGTTCAACAATTTTCATCACCAAAATATTGTTTACCCCATTTAATTAGTTTTGGTTTTTCCTTTTGGATATTGTAATTCTTAAGTCTGCAATTACCATCAAAAGATACTGACCTCCTATCCACAGCTTCAGAGAGTAATTTTGTTTCTAAAAGTCAAACTTTAAGTTATAACTTGCTTAATGCCATAGAAATCAAGGAAGTTTTTGTTTTTGTTTTTCATTTTAAAGATTTGCTTTTCAGAGAGATCCAAGAGGATGGTGCTGATCATGAACTGTGGTTGATTGGCAGCATTGAGCTGAGGAACGGGACTCAGAGCTACCGAGCACCAGAGCTTCAATTCCCTGGGTGAGAGGGGTCCACCCTGTGTGGAGCATGGGTCAGCCTGCCCTCGGACCATCCAGCTGGTTCAGGGAGGCGTCCCTGGGTCCCAGTGGGAGGGTGCCTAGCCCCAAGAGTCTGGATGCATGTCTGCCTTCCAGATGCATCTGCACTCTACATCCTGTCCTCTGTGTCCCATACTGAACTGTGGGCTGCAGGGCAGCAGCATCTAGGTCTACTAGCCCAGGGGAGATGCCAAGGTGCAGAGCACAGGAGGATCTGACATTGGATCACCCAGCCAATCCACAAAGAGTTCAGGGGTCCAAGGAGGCACAGGGGCAGGTGCAGGAGTGGTCCCCAAGCCTTAGTCGTACAGCAGGCACACAGCACTTTCGCTCTCTTTCTCAGCCAAGCAGTGGCCCAAAAAGGCACCAGTGTCTGGGGCTTATAGCCCAGAGGAGACGCCATAGTGTGGAACACAGGTCACCTGTCCAATTCACGGAGAATTCCCAGATCCAAGCAGGTGTAGTCAACAATTTCCAAAGCCTAGCTAGCCACACACCGGTCACGAGCAGCACCGGTGATCTGTGTTTCAGATGGAAGTGTGGCCTTCAAGGCACCAGTGACTTGGTCTTTTAGCCGAGAGGAGACCCCACAGTGTAGAGCATATGTGGATCTGATCTCAGGCCACTCTGCCACCTAGGTCACCCACCTGACCCACAGAAGGTCTCCCTGATCCCCGCAGGTGAGGGTCTCACCCTATAGCCACTTACCTATGAACTGCTCTCAATGGCTAGTGAAGGACACCATAAACCACCACTCGACGTCAAAGACAGCAGGTTGATTAAAGGCCGGTGTGAAAACACAAACAACACAAGCCAAAATGTTATGGCATCTCCAGAACCAGGCATCTCAAAGCAATCAGTCCTGGAAAATCAAACACAACTAAAACACAAGAAACTGACCTCAAATCCTACATAATGAGGATGATAATGGAGGGAAAATGAGCAAAATCCGCACAGAAATACAGGAATATACAGCCAAACAGACTGAGGACCTTAGAGAGGCCATGACAGAGGCCTATAGAGAGGAAATGAAAATAATTACAGTAGGAAAATGCAAACAATCAGATGAATGAAATCAATAAGATGGTTCAAGATCTGAAGATGAAAATGGGAAAAATAATAAAAGCACAAGCTTAGGAAAGCCTGAAAAGTGAGAACTTAGAGATGAAAACAGGAAATGCAGAGGTAAGCATCTCCAACAGAACACAAGAGACAGAGGAAAGAATCTCAGGCGTAGAAGATACAATGGAAGAATTTGATGCAACCATCAAAGAAAATGTTAAATATAAAAAAATCCTGGCACAAACCATCCAACCAACCATGGACACCATGAAGAAATGAAACCTGAGAACAATGAGGTGAGGAAAGAGAAAACGCCCCACTCCAAGGCCCAGAAAATATTTTCAACAAAATCATAGAAGAAAATTTCCCCCAATTTAAAGAAAGGAGATCCATTGAGAGTCTTTGATATCCCTTTCTGTTTGTAAAGCATCTCTTTTAAAGTGCAATTAGATCTCTCTACGACTTCTTGTCCTGCAGGATTGTGTGGTAGACCGTAAAATGCTTTACATATTGAATTAAAAGTTTAATTTTTATTAATTATTGGTTAATATTTAATTTACCAAACATGTGAAATGAAACATATCCGTCTGCCAAGTTCCATTTCTCTGGGTACATTTTGGGTTACTCTGTGATTGGTAATGACATTTGGTCACATAGAGTAGCACGTTTTCTTAAAATGCCCTTGCCTTCCTATACAATAACAGAAACATCCCCTTTAAACCTTTGCTGTCAACATGGTGTTTCTTCTGAAATTCTGACGCTCCTAGCACAATTTCTGTCAATATATGATCAATATATTGCCTAGCGGTCCTGGAAAACACATGTGGGGTCTGATATGTATTATATATAACGGGTGGTTTCTATTTGTGATCACTTGTAGGTAAATAAGCAGTAAAGATGACTTTGAATCACAAATGAATACTTTCAGCAATTTCTGTATGTAAAACACCTCTTTCTGCATATTAAAAGTTAGTGCCTATGTTATGACATTCAAGAAAATCAGACAATACCAGAAGAGTGGCAAACAACTCTGTTTTTTTTTTTTTTTTTTTTTTTTTAAACCAAAGCATATGGGCTTTGAATTACTTTATGTATTTTTTCGGATTTATAATCAGTCATTCACAACTAACTTGTATCAGTATAAAATGTAAGAGCTTTAGGAATTACATAAAATGAAGTTGCTTGCTTTTAGGATATTTGTGGTTAATGTCTTCCCAACAGTTGCTACAAGCTCTTTGTAAATCTTCACTGATTGCCCATAACAAAATATCTAGGATTCCTATTGGCTTTTTTCCCCACTGAAAATTGAAAATTCTTCCTCTTATACTTAAATCACAATTTTTAATGTCTTTTTTTTTTTTTTTTTTTTTTTTTTTTAGTTTATTTGTACGCTAAGAAGATACATTCAAATATACTATCTTCCCTTTGCATAATGAGCCCAGTAGGAAAAAAAAAAAAAAAAAAAGAGTTGAGGGCAATATAACTCAAATACAGTTCCCCTGAGAAGATGCCCAAAGCCTCTGGGTTTGGGGGAGCTTTTAACAATCAGCAGCATAGAGTACACCTGACAGCAGAACAAAGAGACATTCCCTGCAGTGTAAACGCGACGTGCTGAGGCTCTCACAGCACATATAGGAGCCTGTTTGGGGATGTAATTTTGATGCTAATTACTGCTTGCTGTGTGTGACCCACCTTTTGTTTAATAAAAAGCCATTCCACCTGGGCAGGGCAAAGGAGATAGGTGGAGCTTAGAGAGAGAGGGATTCTGGGAAGAAGAAGGACCACCACCAGGAGAAGGAGAGAGACCTGAAGTGAAGAGAGGAAGGCAGCCATGGGTCAGCTGGAGAAGAAGCACATGGCCTGTGGCGTGGATGGAGAATCCAGCCCAGATGAACATGAACAAGTATATGGGATTATGGATGGGAGGTAGCTTGATGGAAATTATTGGAAGCAGATGGCATGGGATTGAGACAGGGATCCCATGCCTGTCCCACTATGGGAGGTAGTTTAGAGGATTGATATCTGCCCTGCCCTGGGTTAACAAAGGATATCTTAAAATATAACAAGTGTCTGTGTCTTGATTGATTGCTAGCCAGGCCTACAGGTAATAGAGATAATACAGATGATTTTTAAAAAACAATATGAGCCTCTAACCAGTGTGGACCATCTGGTGCCTCTGGAAGTGTGAGGCGTGACTGAAGCCTTTCCCACACTGCTGACACGTGTATGGTTTCTGTCTTGTGTGAACCTTCCTGTGAGCGCTAAGTGCTGTGCTCCAGCCGAAGCCCTTCCCACACTGCTGACACTTGAATGGTTTCTCCTTGGTGTGACTTATCTGGTGGACTTGGACATAGGACCTCCGGCTGAAGGCTTTCCCACACGTGTCACATTTGTAGGGCTTCTCCCCCGTGTGCACCCTCTGATGGGCGTGGAGGTTTGAGGCCTGCCTGAACTGCTTCTTGCACACCTTGCATTGGAACGGCTTCTCCCCAGTGTGGATGTTCTGATGAACCTGCAGACTTGAGGCACTGCTGAACCCTTTCCCACACTCCTTGCATTTATAGGGTTTCTCTCCCGTGTGGACGCTCTGGTGACTGTGAAGGCTGACTCTCCAGGTGAAATGCTTCCCGCACACGTCACATCTGTATGGTTTTTCTCCAACGTGAATTCTTAGGTGAGCTTGAAAAGTCGACCTCTCACTGAAGCCCTTCCCACACACACTGCAGCGAAATGGGTTCTCTTCTGCGTGGACCCGCTGGTGCCTATGGAAGGTGGAGCCCGAACTGAAACCCTTCCCACACTCCTCACATTTATATGGCTTCTCTCCTGTATGGACCCACTGATGGCTGTGGAAGTTGTAATTAGAGGTGAAGCACTTTCCACACTCTTTGCACTCGTATGGCTTCTCCTTAGTGTGGACTCGCTGGTGGGTGCGAAGGCTCCAGCCACACCTGAAACTTTTGCCACAGTCTCCGCATGTATAAGGCTTCTCTCCTGTGTGAGTTCTCTCATGCATCGTGAGGTGTCCGCTCCGTGTGAAGCCCTTCCCACACACCTCACAATTGTAAGGCTTCTCTCCAGTGTGCACTCGGCAGTGGATGTTGAGATCTGCCCTGCGGCGGTAGCCCTTACCACAGCTGTCACACGTGTATGGCTTCTCACCTGTATGGGTGGGCAGGTGAGCATACAGTTGTGAGCTCTGGTTAAAGCTCTTCCCACACACAGGGGACCGGTATTGCTTTTTTCCTGGATGAACACTTTGTTGAATGGGGACACTGGAGCTATGGCCGGTGTCCTTATGTGTAGTAGGTACAGGGGACTCCTTTCCTAAGCGGACCTGCTGATGGAGTTCCAGACTGGGGCTGTCAATGAAGGCGTCTTGGCCCTGGATGCACTGGGAGGCCTTCTGTTCTGTGTAAACATGATGCTGGGTGAGGGGTGACTCAGGAAAGATGACTTTACCACAGTTAATATTGCTGTGGGCTTTGTCTCTTTTATGCAGTTTATTGTTATCGTGGTGGGAAATGCAACTCAGAATGTCAACTTCTTGAGCCAACAGTTGTGGCTTGTTTTTCACCAGAGTCTGTGCACAGTGTTGCTGAAGGTTCCGTCTCACAGTAAGATGTGTTTTACTCCATGATCTCTGAGATCTTGCAGACAGAATTTCTTGACTTTCAGTAATGCTGGAATGGGGTCTTTTGAGACTCTCAAGACAGCTGCCATCTTCTAAGGCCCAGAGAGGCTCTTCTCCAGCCCTCTGGAACTGCTCCAGGAAGTGAGGACCCTTTCCTTGAGTGTTTATTACAGCTTCTGGAGTTCTGGCCAGTCTGATGACATCATGGCTTGTTATTTGCCAGCATGGAGGCTGCCCCAGGGAAAGGTACCTTAATCCTTCTGTACGAAGATTCTCCATCTTGTTTGGATTCTGGCCTCCTGAAGGAAGAGAGAACAGAAGGTGAGGTCAGCAAGGATGGGACATGGAAGGCCCGAGTCCTCAGTTCTCTGTGAGACATGAACTAGATAATAGAATACAAGATGAACATGCCAGATTGAGGAATAAAGAACTACAAGAAATAGAGTGAACCCTGAAAAGCAAGGCATAATTGACGATGAAGGGAAGTCTGTTGTGAGCCCAGAAGCAAAGGCTCAAGGTTGGACTCGGCCTCTGCTGAGCACCTGCCTTGCTGTGCCTGTGTGCAGCTGTGCAGACGGATAAGGGGAAGGAAGCATTTCTCAGCATCTGGGCATTTTCACTTGAGGGATGGTGTGAGCTGAGGTACACATGGGTGTGACTCCTCCCTGAGACTGGAGGGAGCAGAGAAAACTGGTCCTAACCCATCTGCAGTTGATATGACGACCGAGCCAGTTCACTTGACATGAAGCAACGGTGAGAGGGTGTAATGGGAAGCCGCAGGGAGGTTTGTTTAGAGGGTTAGAGTTTTGAGGGAGCTTTTGAGGGAAAGTGATGAGCTGTAAAGGAACTGCACAGACAGCAGAGGCCCAGAAGCTGACGTCAGCCTAAGGAAGTCACTGTGTTAGAGATCACACACACGTAGGAGGACACGGGAATACCTTCAGCACTCAAGCTCGCTTGGAAAACATAAGAAGAAAGCTAAGGCTTTTAGACGGTCAGACCTTCAACACACCTGCCGACTAGGGAAGGGCTTCTCTGGGAAGACATGAGCACACATGGGCAGCAGCGAGTGGGTTTGCTTCAGGCACCTGCTCTCCAACCTAAGCTCACCAGCCTCACAAAGGCGCAAGGGAGGGGCTCAAAGTCCAAGGCAGATCTCAGCTGCCAACCTACGGCAGCAGACGCCCTGAAGGGAACATCAAAGGCTGCAACGTTATCTGACAGGTCCCCCAAAGACACCAGATAATGACATGGGAACAAATTATAACACGGGAAACAACAAGTGTGAACCAAGCAACTTCTGACTCTGAAAATGGAAACAAGCAAAGCAGAAGACCCAGTGGTCCTGGGACACAACCTGGTGGTGGCTTTCATGACACACTAGGAATGTTTATTTCAGTGGAGGAATGGGGTGTGGGAGGCACAGGGAAGGCTTCTGGGGATGGACGTTGCTGCAGCTGCACAAAGGCCAAGGGCTTCATGGAGATGTTGCTCACAGTGTGCAAACACTTGGGATTTTGGTGTTACGTCACCACAACCAAACCTAAATCCATGGTAACAGGTCTGGTAGTGCTCAGACACCATCAAGGGCAAGGGCAGGATGTGGAGAATGAGCTGGAAACACATCTAAAGCTACTCTGAGAGAAAGTCCTATGAGGATTCCTGATCAGGCAAATAGAGAGAGGGAGGGACAGAGAGAGAGAGAGAGAGAGAGAGAGAGAGAGAGAGAGAGAGAAAGAGAGAGAGGAAGAAGAAGAAAAGAGAAGAGAGAAGAGAGAGGAGAGAAGAGAGAAGAAAAGGAGAGAGAGAGGAGAGAGAAAGAGAGAGAGGAGAGAGACAGAGACACACACACAGAGAGAGAGAGAGAGAGAGAGAGAGAGAGAGACAGACAGACAGACAGACAGAATGGCATTCCACAAGGGAAGTGCATTCTGTCCAGAGAGAACAAGGGGCATCAGCAGGGACAGAAAAATACAGGAAGATAAAACTGCATGTTGGCAGAACTGGAAGGCGAGTCCCTACAAAGATGGGGCACCTGTGAGCACAGTCAACCAAACCGGGTACCCTAGTGCTTGGGGAGCTGAGGGAGGAAAGCAGTGGAGTATAAATAAGACATCGCATGTGAACTTCTGACATTGCCAGGGGCCCCAGGTGCCATGCTCACCCACTGACAGAAGGTTCCTGAAGGTCTCCAGCATCACGTCATGGTACAGCTTCCTCTGGGCAGCATCCAGCAGTCCCAGCTCCTCCTCACTGAAGACCACTGCCACATCCCTGAACGTCACTGCCTCCTGTGACAGGAAACACAGGCCACCTCAGTTTCATACCCAATGTCACTAGGACCTAAGCAACTGTTTACACAGCACCTATTGTCTTAGGGTTTCTATTACTCCAACAATACGATGTATTTTGATGCTAATTACTGCTGGCCGTATGTGTGGCCCAGTCTTTTGTTTAATAAAAAGCTATCTCACCTGGGCAGGGCAAAGGAGATACGTGGGGCTAGGAAGGAGAGGAATTCTGGGAAGTAAAAAGGATCTCCACGAGGAGAAAGGAGAGAGACCTGAAGGGAAGAGAGGAAGGCCGCCATGGGTTAGCTGGAGGAGAAACACATGGCCCGTGGCGTGGATGGAAAATCCGGCCCAGATGAAGAACATGAGCAAGTATGTGGAATTATAGATGGGAGGTATCTCAACAGAAGAGCTGTTTGGTGGTGGCGAGGAGGGAGAGAAAAGAAAAATGAAACCCTAACTAAGACACAGGCCTTCTGATGTACTTCCTCAAGTACTGGCCACCAGTTTGTGTTTGATATTTTTTTTGAGTCAGGGTCTCTCAGTGGCCTGGAACTTGCCCAGGAGGGTAGGATGGCTGCCAGTGAGCACCAGGGATCTGTCTGTCTCCACAGAAACAGGGGACCCTGACTCAGCAAGGGGGAAGAAGAAAGCCCGACTCCCAAACGCTGACCTCTGACACCTACATGCATGCCTTGGCATGCTCACAAACAAGCCCCTCACACTATAATAATAATAAACAATTTTAAAATTAAAAGAAAATCATAAACCATTTGAGCTTGAAGAACTCTTACTTGTAAAACATAATTAGGACAACTATGAAAAATCATGTCACTTTTAAGATGTAGTTGAACTTAAACTTTATTTACTTATTTATTTATTTTTAGTTTTCGAGACAGGGTTTCTCTGTGTAGCCTTGGCTGTCCTGGACTCGCTTTGTAGACCAGGCTGGCCTTGAACTCACAGCGATCCGCCTGCCTCTGCCTCCCGAGTGCTGGGATTAAAGGTGTGCGCCACCACGCCCGGCAAACTTTATTTTTTTAATGTTTGTGTACGCTCTGTGTTTGCATGCACATGTGTGTCCAGGGGCCCTGGGAGGCCTCAAAAGGGTGCTGGATCCCCCAGAGTTACAGACAATTGTAAGCTATCAGGAGTGGGTGATGGGAACCAAACTGAGCCAGTACTTCTAACTACTGAGCCCTCTCTGCAGCTCACTTTCTCTATCTCAAAATTCATTTACCCTTTTTCATCTTCATGTCTGTAATGTACTTTGAGCACATGTCCCCCCACTAACCTCTCTCATCCCCCCTCCCACCAAACCTGTCTTCTCAGCAACACCCCCTCACACAGTTCAGTGTGGCTCAGCTGCACAGTGCTTGCCCAGCATGCAGGGTCCTGTTTTCAGTCCCTAGCACTGGGGGCAGTGGGGGAAGCCACCGACTTACCTGTGACTTGGTCATTGCTCTCTTCTTCTCTTTGACACAAGGCGGGGCTCTGGGAAGCAAGCTGGGGGGAGGAAGGGTGTCATGAGAGCATCGCTAGGGCAGTCAGTCCACATGGCTGCCTCAGCCTTCCCATCAGCTCCAAGCGCTGGCATTCCAAGTCTGTGCGCACAGACCTGGCTTTTCTACCCACTTCCTGTTAACCGGGAGTGTTACCAAATCCTTGTCTCACCTCACCCACCACAAAGGGTTAGGAAAGCCCATATTCCCTTTCCAGTAACTTTCGGGGGGGGGATGGGATGCTCTTACCTTCAGAAGCTGCCTGTGGTGATGGGCCTCACAGAAAAACAAATTTTAAGATGCCCTGGGCCTCACAGAAAAACAAATTTTAAGATGCCCTGAAACTCTCTGAAGAATGCTGCGTCATGGCTGACCACCACTCTCAGAAGGGTCTGTTCATTGTGACAGGTACCTTACATAAAATTGTCTGTACCTAGGTGTGGAATTCCACCCCCTCGCTCTAAAAGGTTGAAACAGTAGTAAACGTTGCTCATCTGCAAGAGCCTCCTCCACAAAGTCTCTTTTTCCGTCTGACTTTAGATAATGACCAATAAAAACCTAAACCCTGTCTAAGGACAGGGCAGTCTGGCACTACGATATGACTAAGTGGGTAAAGGTGACTGCCTCTGGACACCACAGGCTGTAAGCCTGACAACCTGACAAGTTGTCTTCTCACCTCCTCTTTATACAAGCCTTGCCAGCCCCCTAAGTAAACAAATAAATGCAAAAACAAACCAAAACAAAAAAAATCACATTTAAAAACCAGCGTTGCACACCACTTAAGGCGTCAGGGCACCGACCTCCGTCCCCACAGCTCCTCTCCAGGCTCCGTGGGAAGCCAGACTCTCCCGGGGGCTCCACAAGCAGCTGAGATGGTCCAGGAATCCCGGGCAGCGCCGCCTCAGGCAGAGCCCAGCAGAGAGGACACGGCCGCCGCCCCCGCCGCCCCGCTTCTCCCCGGGCCGCAGACTCGATCCCCGAGGGGAGGCACCTGGAGCACGAGCGCACATCAAGGGCCGTGGGACGAACCAGGTTCCCACTTCACGGGAACCACTGCCCGGAAGCCATGCTACGAATTGGAAGGAGGGGGGCGGTGACAGGGCTGGAAGTGACCTTGCCACTGCTTGCCACGGAACTACATTACCCAAAATGCCTCCGGAAGCGCCTTGCTCTGGAACTCTCAGGGGCTTACATTCCACGGAATGCTTAAGTGGTTTATAAATTTCAAGCTGTTTTCACTAGAATGCTGTCATTGGGAATAGCTGTTTGGGTGCTCGCTCTCCTGGCTTGCTTTGCGGTTCGTTCATTTTTGAAATGCTATGAAAGGCCGTGAATACCTTGTTGTTTTTGTTTTGGGATTCCCAGAGATTTTTTTCTGTGTAGCCCTGGCTGTCCTAGAACTCCTCTGTAGACCAGGCTGGCCACAGAGTCCAAGATTCGCCTGCCTCTGCCTTCTTAGAGCTGTTTTTAAAGGCCTGTCCCGTCACCTGTGGTTTGATAATACATTTTCAGTCTATACTTGGCTTGGGTCGAGTAATTTCTATCATGGTGTACGCTAGTTCAATCATTTTCATCACCAATATATTTTTGAGCACACTTAATTAGTTTTAATGGGGGGAGGGTATTGTAATTCTTAGCTCTGTCATTTCCATCAAAAGACACTGACCTCCCATCCACGGCTACAGGGAATAATTCCGTTCCTAAAAGAACATCTTTGAATTACAACCTGCCTAATGCCAGTTTAAAAAAAAAAAAAAAAAATGACTGCTTGTACCAGTAATGTGCTTTGTTTTATAATATGCAGAGACTTGCATATTATCAGTCTTAATTAGTGCAGGTGTTCCCATAATTACCATTGTTTCCTATAAATGTGTAATTACAGAATAGCTTTTTCAGACCCCAAAGCAGTAATATCAATGGTATGGGGTACATACTGCAGTTTTCCAATTTCTGCAAAATGAAACACATCCATCTGCCATATTTCATTTCTTTTAGAACCCCTAAGGCAACTTCCAGGGGGCAATGGAATTTGGTTATACAGAGACCAAACAGAGCTTCTTCTTTTTTTTTTTTTTTTTTTTTCCTTTAAACATTTACAGCTAACATGATCTTTTTTATATATTTTGAGTCTTCTAACACAATTGAGTAATTGGTCAATTTCCTCATATCCTTGTGTCAATGGACCTGCAAAGCTGTATGAGACCAAATATGATTATATATATATATATATATATATATATATATATATATATATATATATATTTATACTTCTGATGGCCTGTTGTTATTGCATAAATAAAGTTAATTCAGAGTTACCAGGAATAAGCTCAGCAGTGTCTATATACAAAACAACTCTTTCTGCATATTGAGAATAGGTGATTATATTAAGAGATTAGGGAGAACCAAAATATACCATAAGGATTTCATACACCTCCGACTTCTGAACTGAAGAATATGGGCTTTGCAACAGCTTGCTTAGTTTATGTGACTTATAACTTGTCATGCCCAACTGATTTGCATCAGTAAGTGCTTGAGGAATTGGTGTTCCCTTTATAATATGTAGAAGAAGCCAATCAGTTCCTTTTTGTTTTGTTTGTTTTTTGTTTGTTTTGTTTTTCGAGACAGGGTCTCTCTGTGTAGCCTTGACTGTCCTGGACTCGCTTTGTAGACCAGGCTGGCCTCGAAATCACAGCCATCCACCTGCCTCTGCCTCCCGAGTGCTGGGATTAAAGACGTGGGCCACCACCGCCCAGCCAATCAGTTCCATTTGAAAACTGTAAACGCTTGCGTTTAGGATATTGTTTATTAATCTCTCCCAAATAGTTACAACAAGGCCATTGCCAATCTTCATTGATTACCCACAATAACATATACTTAGCATTAGTGAGAGACACCACAATTTCAACTTGCTCTGTTCCTGGTTGATGCCGTCTTAATCCGCCTTTTATAATTAATCCAGAAAACTTTTCTATGTAAGTCTTCAATTATCTTACTTTCTTTATCTGCTGAGAAATCCATTCCATAATACTATCTTCTCTTTGCATAATGAGCACAGAAGTTTCAGTTGAAGGCAAAATAACCACAATACTACTAAATTTACGATCAATTCGATCCACATATGCATCTTGATCTAAAATGTATCACGTGGTGTGTTTTTCTACCACTGTGAACACTTTTTCTGCTTTAGCTGTTAAACATCTTTGATTGTTTACATCTGAATCTCCTTTTAATGTTTGAAACAAATTAATTAACTAATAAGTGGTAAGTCTAATTGCAGGCATCAGCCAGTAACTATTTCCCATTAATTTTTTTTTTTTTTTTTTAATGATTAAGAGTTTGCAACTGGTCCCTATGGATCTGTACCTTTTGTGGGCAAAATTTTGGTTGACTTATTTTATGACTCGAAAAGATAACAGAATCTCCTCTTTGTATTTTTCTGAAGCAATCAGTAACCCCAAACTTGGGAGAGTTCTTTGTGTTCCCGAAAACATTTTCTCTTAAGTAACTGTGTCTGAATCAGCCAACAAAATATCATCCACTGTAATGATACATAATAGATTGAGAAAGTTGCCTATGAGTGATTTCTGGTCTAGAAGCATGTTGTGCTAAACATTGACATAAAGTTGGACTACTTAACATTCCCTTGGGAAGCACTTTCCAGTGTTATCTTCTTACTGGGCCACTGGGTACTGAGAAAGTAAACTGTTGGTTCTGTTTCTTAACAATTAAACTTTATTATACAACTCAACTAGCTTACACAAAAGGGAAAAAAGGTTAAAGGGAAACAAGAGTGAACCTTCCGGTATCCGTTCCATGGGACGGGTCTCTAGGTGTCTCTGGCCTGTGCCTTGGTCCGGCCTGTTCGCTGATCCTCTTTCTGATCCAATTGTGCTCAAGCCGGGTCTGAACCTGCTCCTCCTCTCTGTCCTCCCCTCCTTCCTCTCTCTCACGTGCAAGGGGCAGTCTCCCTCTCCCATTGAGGATCGACTAGAAACACAGTGGTCCAGGCGGAGTCCCTTGGTCCCCTTCCTAAATTCCAGGCCCAGGATGGCTCCACCATGTCTATCACTAAATATATAACTTAATTTCTGGGCAGTTGACATCTTGAAGCAAGCTACATGGTATCATTTGCCTGGTCCTCTTTAGGCTGCCTTCATCAGAGGTGTGTAGTTTTCAGCAGAGATTCTGCAGGTGTTTTTTTAGTTTATACACAAGTATCCCACATTTGTGTGTGTGTGTGTGTGTGCATTTGTGTGCTAAATTAAGCACTAGTTTTCTAACTTCCGTTTCCAAACCAAATACTCTTTGGTTCCTGCAGGGAATGTACATTAGGACTATATTTACATAGATTCTGTCTTGCTTATTCTTTATCCGACTTAGTCTCATAAAAGCACACTGCACTAAACTATCTACTAGGGAGGTAACTGTCATTACCTGGGAATTTCTTGAAGATTGTATATTCTCATTGGATAGTCTTTCATCATCTAAGTGTCAGAAGTGCTGTCTGGGCATGAATTTCTTTGTAGGACTCAGGAATATAAGAAATATGCTAGGACTAAATTACCATCTATGAGGTCAGTCTTTTAATTTTCCAGGGTCCTGTTGGATGTGTCAAGTTCGGAGGCAGCCTGGCCTCAGGGCACACGTGTTAGCCCAAAACTCGAGAGTGGAGATGGCTAAGGCAGGAGGACCACTGTGAGTGCAGAGTAGGTTGTTGCCAGACCTGTGTAACCCCACTTCTGTCAAGGAAACTCCATTTTCAAGGGAATGTGGAGCCTGACTGACTCCGTTCTGTTAGAAGTCTAGCGGACTCTATGAAACGCTTAGGTTTTTACTAAGGCAGCTTAAGCCTGAGTTTCTGTTTCCCAAGAAAAGGAACTTCAGTCTCAAAGAAAACCACAAGATGGCCTCAGCAGCTGTTCCCTAGCAACTGCCTATCAGAGAATGTCTGGGAAGGCCTGAAGACCAGATGGCCCCAAATCCAGACGTGACAAGGGACCATGTGTACATTGTGACCGGTTGCGGCCAATTAGAAGAAAGTAAGACCCCGCCCCCCATTACGTAAGTGAAACTCGAACCAATGATTATCACTCCCCAGCGGAATTTCCCCAGCCTACTGTAACCGCGATGAAAGCCTTTCCTTGTCTGAAGCCCCGTATTCTCCTTCCTTAGCCGCTGCTTTGGTGACAGGGAAGAGTCCCTGCTTAAGCCTGAATGAACCTGCATCTCAAGTGGCTCCTGAGTGGTCTTTGGCGATCTGGGTTGCATAATGCGGACCTGAAAAGTTCCGCGGAGGACCAGGGAAAGGGCTGCGTGGCACAAACACACTCCGCAGAGCTGCTAGACTCCCGTGCACACTCCACTAGACTAGAGTGCTTCATGGGTTCCCTCACCCAATCTCTGAAAAGTAGCTTAGACTTTCCAGAATGCGGGGCTTACTGAGAGCTGACGTGGAGGCTTCTGGGAACTGTGGTCCGGGTACTCTCAGCATTGTGCTTGCTTCAGCAGAGGCAGGCAAACCCGGAGCATTCTGGGAAGTGTAGTTCAAGTTCTCTGAGACTTGCTGTGCTTCTGTGCAGGCTGAAGAGAGACTTTCCGGACTCCCAGGTGGTTTCAGTTAGCATCTACTCCCCTGTTCTCCCGCGAGTGTCCTCCTTTCCGCAGCTTCCGCGACTGATCCCTGGATCTGGAGGTTTGCGGGGTCGGTGGCGGGCGGCCGCAGGGGAGTCGGCTCCAGGCTGGCGAGGCGGAAGCTCCGGGCCGCCAGTGAGCCTCCTTACATCCCGCAGAGATCATTGCACTGACTGGGTCTCAGTGTGTGGCTTGGTCACCCTCCTGCCTCAGCCTTGGGTGTGCTGCGATGACAGGTGTGGGCCATCACGCCTTGCTTCACTGCTGTCGTCTGGAGCTGGGGTGCGGAGGGCCATGCTGATAGGGTCATTTGGGAAATTGGTGTAGCAGGTGCCACCTGACCTGGCCCTGAAAGGTCTAAGACTCAATTCAGGGAACCGGGATGGGTGGAGATTTGTCGCAAGCCTGTGATGTAGAAGGGTAGATGGAGACGTTGTGGCTTTCCACGATGTCAAAATCTAGTAAGCGATGAGAAAGTCACAAGGTATGTCAGTTCATAGGCTGCAGCTTGCCAAGGAATCTCGATTTCGCTTGGTAGTTGGTCATTAATCCCGGGCTCTTTTATTCCGAGCTTAATAACTAATGATAAATCTCAGACCACTTGGCTTGCTCCCCCCCCCCCCCCCACGGGCTATCGCAGGCAGAGAGCTGATACAGGTGCACGGAAGAGCCCAGCAGAGGGTTACATATGGACCTTCAGGAGAAGACACAGATGACATGCAGGGCAGGGGGCGGGGCAGGGCAGGGCAAGGGGCGGACTTAAGAGCTAGTGTGACCTGAGCTGGTCTTCACAGGCAGGATTAGCTGGACTGGAGCTGGGAACAATGACAGGAATCCTTCACTGAACAAGGCTCCTGACAAGTGACCAGGGTACAGGGTAGTGTGCCTGCCGCATTGGGGTTCCTTGGTGCAGGAGTTACATGAGCTTCTGGTCAGGTTGATGAGCTTATGTTTGGTGTTTTCAGTGTGATTTGGTCTCTTGCGCTCCCTCTCCCCCTCTTTCCCTCCCTCCCCTTTCTTCCTCCCTCTTTTTCTTTCTTTCTCCCCAACCTCCATCTTTTTTGAGGATAGGCTCTCTCTGTGTATCCCTTGCTGTTATGGAACTCACTCTGTAGACCAGGTTGGCTTTGAACTCACAGAGAACTGCCTGCCTCTGCCTCCTGAGCGCTAGGACTAATGTCTAGTCTATCTTTTAACAGCACAAACGAGTTGCCTGGCCATGCCTGTTGGAGCAAACACGATGTAGATTCCTTCTTGGCACTTCTATTCCAAATGGAGTTACTCATGTCAGGGCTGTTGCCTCATAAAAAAAAGGAGTCACAGCCTGCAAGCTGATATAGCTCACACAACAGGGTTCCCAGCTCCTAGCCCAGCACGCTCTCAGGATGGCTTGATTCAAGTGCAGGCTGGATGGAGAAACTGAAGTAGACACTATCTCCTGGGTCTCTTTTCACACATTACCTTTGCAGTGATAGACCAAGGAAGGAGGAAGAGTGGCAACTGCCCATTTTCCCATTTAGACCTCCGTTAGGCTGGTTACAGATTCAAGGGAGGAAGGGTGTTCTGTTAACAATGCATATCCAGGCACATCCAAGCCAAGTATGTGTCCTCTTAAAGCATAGTGTTCTTTTTGTTTGTTTGTTTGTTGGGCACAGGGTTTCTTTGTGCAGTCCTGGCACCCACTCGGGAGACCAGGTTGGCCTGAAACTCAGAGATCAGCCTACTTCCTGAATGCTGGTACTAAAGGCCACCACCCATCTCTGCCTTTCTTATAGCTGAGGATGTGCACCACGGAGGTTTAGGTGTTGGCACCCAGCCTGCACAGCAGCTTTTTCTTTGCAGGTATGTGTGAGGAGCCTTTGTGGAACAGTGTGCTAGCAGGCATGTGCTACGCAATAGCATGTTTCTAGCTTTTATAATGACTTTTGAGAAAGGCACCCACCCTGGAAAAAAAAATTGTACCTGTGTGATGCGTATGGGAAACAGTTCCAGAAGAGATTCTTCCTTCCACCCAGCAGAAGGTCCACACTGGAGAGAAACCATATAATTGTGAGCAGTGTGGGAAAGGCTTCAGTTGGAGCTCATACCTTCAAACCCACCAGAGAGTTCACACTGGAGAAAAAAAAATGTACCTGTGTGAGGAGTGTGGGGAGGGCGTCAGCTGGAGAAAGAGTCTCACTGTATAATCCAGGCCAACTTGAACTGATAGCAATCCTCCTGCCTCAGTCATTTCTGAGTGAGAATTGCAGGTGTGTGACATACCATGAGTGTGACATCATACCAAGCTGCTGTTTCAGTCCAGTGGTGATGGTTCCTGTAGTTTTTAAATTCCAATTACACTGAGTATAAAAATGTGCCTACCTGTGATCCACAGAGCTGGCGGCTTAATTCAGTGGCCGCTGTTTCCATGGGAAAGCCTTTCATGGCTCGCCTCTTAGCTTGGTGAGTCCACAAAGCCTTGTGTCTTTGGAAAGCTGGCTGTCACACAGCCTGGCTCCTCGACCACTGACTTGTCCCCCGTTGTCTACTATCCCAGTATGACAGTCAGATTCAGACATGAGAAAGGAGAGCATCTTTATGAAGCACAGGCAGACGCTCACGGTTTTCTGTTTTTGTTTGTTTGATTGTTTCTTCTTCCCTCCTTGCACCTTCCTAAGACCCAGCCATTCCACAGGAGGACAATGACCAAGGTCAAGGTGAGTTGGGCTGCCTGTTCTTCGCGCATTACTGATTTACCTGTCGAGTGGATGTGGCTGTTGAGAGGGACACATGTGCCACAGCCTGGTGGGCATGTGGAGGTCAGAGGACAACTCGTGGCTCTCTCCTGTTGGGCGATGGTCTGATGTATTTTGATGCTAATTACTGTTTGCTGTCTCTGTGACGCACCTTTCGGTTAAGAAAAAGCCATCCCACCTTGGCAGGGCAAAGGAGATAGGTGGGGCTAGGAGAGAGGGGAATTGTGGGAAGAAGAAGGAGAAGAAGAAGAAGAAGGAGAAGAAGAAGAAGATGAAGAAGAAGAAGAAGGAGAAGGAGAAAGACCATCATGAGGAGGAAAAAGAGAATGACCAGGAGAGAGACCTGAAGGGAGAGGAGGATAAGGCCACCATGGGTTAGATGGAGGAGAAGGACATGGCCGGCATGCAAGGCCATGTGGCTGTGTGACTTGGTGGGTGCAGGACGCTTCAGACACAGAGGTGCCTTCCTGGTTTGCTTGAGTGGATCCTCATCTGGGATGACCATGGTTCATCTGGGGATGCTGAATGACCCTCAGGTGTCCAGCAGTGGCCAGTTTCCAGATGGAAAAGGTAATGTCGCCTCATTGGCCATGGTGTTTCTAGAGCATGCTCACTTCATCCCCAGGCAACATTTGGAGACAGTTCTATCACCCCACCTTCGACAATTCTAATGATGCTTATTTTACAGAAGCTAGAGATGATGGTGAACACTCCAAGGTGCACCACACAGCCCCCTACAACTGAGAAGTAACTGAAATGTAAAGAGAGCAAAAGCAAAAAATGGGTTAACAAGATAGAAACAAGGACTGTGGGTTCTTAGCTCAGGAGTTGCTTTCTATTACTCTTTCCCACATTCCTCAGAGCTATCGTTCTTGCAGAAGACCAAAGTTAAAGTTGAGTGTTTCCTGTCACAGGAGGTGGTGACGTTCAGGGACGTGGCCGTGGTCTTCAGTGAGGAGGAGCTGGGGCTGCTGGATGCTGACCAGAGGAAGCTGTACCGTGACGTGATGCTGGAGACCTTCAGGAATGTGGTGTCACTGGGTGAGAGCAGACATGTGTTGAAGCTAGTGGTTCCTAGTTTTCTAGTCACCATGGGATACAGTGTTAAACCCATCCTAGTTTGATAAATGAGGTGAAAATTAAAGCATGGTAATGTATTTTTGTCTTCCCCAAATGATAATCTCAATCTCACCACCTGGTGGCGCATGCTGAGTGTTGCTTACAGATGCTGAAGTAAGTTGAGGCAGCTGGAGAGATAGCTCAACATTTAAGACTTTAATTGCTCTTATAGAGGACCAGGGTTTCATTCCCGGCACCCACAGAAGGTTGCTCACAAATACCTGTTAACTCCAGATCCTGGGCTGGAGAGATGGCTCGGAGGTTAAGAGCACTGCCTGTTCTTCCAAAGGCCCTGAGTTTAATTCCCAGCAAACACATGGTGGCTCACAACCATTACAATGAGATCTAGTGCCCCCTTCTGATGTGCAGGCACACATGCCAGCAGAATACTGTATAATTAAATTTAGAACGAACAAACAGACTCCAGCTCCAGGGTATCTGCCACCCTCTGCTGGTCTCTGTGGGCACATGCACTAACATGCACATACACATACACTGACATAAACACGTCAAAAAATATCAAAATAAATACTTTTAAAATGAAATGAAATGGGGTTGAAGCTATCAAGTGGTCAGCAGCTAATGGCACCTGGAGCCAATACTGATGGCCCAAAGCTCAGTCCCAGGGGTCCACATGGTGGATGGAGAGAACCAAGAAAAATGTAACAGACAGAAACGAAATTCCATTGGTCGTCTGTCTAGGACATTGCCAGGAACAGTTTGAGGGAATAGGGAGAGGAGAGAATGAAAATTGGTGTTCGTCAAAACAATTTTCTTAAAGGTTATGTTTGTATATCCTGGGTCTTTTCAAACATTGTATTTCTTCCTCTCACTTGTATTATGAGTTTAGGAAGGAACAGATTTGACCGGCTGAGGAAGGTACAGTGGGATGCTATTTTTAGAACACGCTCATCTGGGGTGTGTTAATTCACAGGGCATCAGAGCGTGACTCCAGAGGTTTTGCTCCAGCTCAAGAGAGAAGACGTGTTCTGGATGTTGACCGTGGCTAGCTGGAGTGGTGAATCTACAGGTGAGAACAGTGTGACTCGGATGTCCTGCTCTGTAACCTACGCATGACTTTGGGGCTGGTGTGTCAGTCAAGGTTTTGTACCACTGTCGAGAATCCATCCCGCCCTCAGCATCAGTCTCCCTTTGCTCTGTGACTCCCTCAAAGCTGAGTTACAACACGCTATTCCTCCACATCCGGATGGTTCATTATGGGTGTGTATACACATGCATGCACGTGTATACACACACACACACACACATACACGCGCACGCGCGCGTGTGTGTGAGGAGGCCATAGATCACAATTGTCTTCCTCAGTCACTTTATACATTTATTTTTTAAAACCTTGTGTTCATTTTGTGTGTGGTGAGTGCACGTACTGCAGTGTCACTCATTTATGATGCTCTGTCGAACACTAAGTGGGTCTTGTAACATAAATTTGGGAGCCTGTGACCTTGGCCTTGGCTTCTGGGCATGTCAGTGAAAAGACATGGCACTCATGCTAAGAGGAAGGTTCAGTGAATGAAGCCTTAGGCTGTGGTCTTGACTGTACAACTGCAATGTGTCAGCCAACTGTACAACTGCAATGTGTCAGCCAACTGTTGGCTTTGTTTCTTAACAACTAAACTTTATTATACAACCCAACTAGCTTACACAAGAGGGGAAAAAAGGTTAAAGGGAAAAAAGAGTGAGCCTTCCGGTATCCTTTCCCTTGGTGTCCCTTGGTGTCTCTGGCCTGCGCGCTGATCTGGTCTGTTCGCTGATCCTCTTCCCGATGCAGGTGTGCTCAAGCCCTGTCTGACCCTGCTGCTCCTCTCTTTGCCCCCGCTGCTTGCCTGTCTGTCACATGCAAGGAGTGGTCTCCCTCTCCCATTGAGGGTCGATTAGAAACACAATAGCCCAGGTGGAGTCCCCAGGTCTCCTTCCTGAATTCCAGGCCCAGGATGGCTCCACCCAGTCTATCTCAAGGTTAATCTCAGGGAGTATCCATGGTGTGTCCAAGGGCAAAGCCTGCCAAGATTGCTTTCACCTGCGACAAAGCTTACACTCCTTCCCACAGCCAACACGTCGTTCACGCGCCCCACCTCTCTCTGAACTCTCTATATGCTTTTAGGAGACAGGAATCTACAGGAGACGCACCCTCTTCAGGAAGGATTGAGGTACCTGCCACATGACGAGCTTTTCTGCTCGCAAATCTGGCAACAAGTTACGAGGGAGTTAACCAAGGCTCAGGACTGCACGGTAAACACTGGAGGAACTGGCTCTCCGTTGAAACAAGAAGATGTGAGCTATGAAGGAGAGGAACTGAGTAAAGTTTCCAGTCAGAATTCCGTTCCTCAGGCTGACCACAGGGAACTCCCTGAAGGAGAGGCACGTGAGAAAGATTTCAGTTGCGCCCACCGTCTTCACGTTATTACAGGAGAGAAGCCCTACAGGTGTGAAAAATGTCACAACACCTGTCGGTCCCCAAGTCTTCAGTCCCATCAGAGAATACACGATATACACGGATTGAACAAGGCAGACGGTCTGTTCAAAAATTTCAGTCAAAGGCCACTATTTCAGTATCGTCAGAGTGTCCCCACTGGAGAAAACTCAAAAGGATGTGAGGAGTGTGGGGATACTGGGAAAAGCTCCTATGGCCAGACAGTTTTGTTAGGTCACAGAGGAGAGGAACTTTATAAATGTGAGGGGTGTGGAGAGAGCTTCAGCCACAGCTCACATCTCCAGGTCCACCAGAGAGTCCACGCTGGAGAGAAGCCTTATAACTGTGAAGAGACTGGGAAGGACTTTGCCGGGTTTTCACGACTACACCCGCATCATCAAATCCACAAAGGAGAGAAGCCATACAAAGGCGATGCATGTGGCAAGGGTTTTAGGGACAGTTCACATGTTAACATTCATTGTAGAGTCCACACAGGAGAAAAACCCAGTAAGTGTGAGGAATATGGGAAAAGCTTCTGTCAGGCCTCAAATCTTCTGGATCATCAGAGGGGCCACGCTGGAGAGAAGCCTTATCAATGTGATACTTGTGGGAAGAGCTTCAGCCGGAGTTCTGATTTTAACACTCACATTAGGGTCCACACAGGTGAAAAACCCTACAAGTGTGAGGAGTGTGGGAAAGATTTTAGCCAGGCATCAAATCTTCTGTCCCATCAGAGAGGCCACACTGGAGAGAAACCCTACAAATGTAAAATATGTGGGAAGAGCTTCCGCCGGAGTTCAAGTCTCAGCGTTCATTGTAGAATCCACACAGGAGAGAAACCCTATAAGTGTGAGGAGTGTGGGAAAGCCTTCATACAGGCCTCAAATCTTTTGGCCCATCAGAGAGTCCACACTGGAGAGAAACCCTACAAATGTAACATATGTGGGAAGAGCTTCCACCGAAGTTCAAATCTTAATGTTCATTGGAGAATCCATACAGGAGAAAAACCCTATAAGTGTGGGGAATGTGGAAAAGCCTTCATCCAGGCCACAAACCTTCTGGCCCATCAGAGAAGCCACACCGGAGAGAAACCTTACAAATGTAACACATGTGGGAAGAGCTTCCGCCGGAGTTCAAATCTTAATGTTCATTGTAGAATCCACACAAGAGAGAATCCATACATATGTGATACGTGTGGGAAGGGCTTTAGCTACAGTTCGCACTTTAAAATTCATTGTAGAGTCCACACAGGAGAAAAGCCCTATAAGTGTGAGGAGTGTGGAAAAGGCTTCAGTGTAGCCTCACACCTTAAAGCTCATCAGATAAGCCACACCGGAGAGAAACCCTACAAATGTGTGGAGTGTGGGAAAGGCTTCTGTCGAGCCTCAAACCTTCTGGATCATCAGAGGGGCCACACTGGAAAGAAGCCTTATCAATGTGATACTTGTGGGAAGAGCTTCAGCCGGAGTTCTGATTTTAACACTCACATCAGAGTCCACACGGGTGAAAAACCCTACAAGTGTGAGGAGTGTGGGAAAGCCTTCAGCCAGGTCTCAAATCTTCTGTCCCATCAGAGAGGCCACACTGGAGAGAAACCCTACAAATGTAACACATGTGGGAAGAGCTTCCGCCGGAGTTCAAATCTTAATGCTCATTGTAGAATCCATACAAGAGACAATCCATACAAAGGTGATACATGTGGAAAGGGCTTTAGCGACAGTTCACACCTTAACGTTCATTCTAGAGTGCACACAGGAGAAAAACCCTACAAGTGTGAGGATTGTGGCAGGGGCTTCAGTGTAGACTCACACCTTCGGACTCATCAGATAAGCCATAGTGGAGAGAACCCAAACAAATGTGAGGAGTGTGGGAAAGGCTTCTGTCGGGCCTCGGATCTTCCGGATCATCAAAGGGGCCACACTGGGGAGAAGCCTTATTGATGCGATGCTTGTGGGAAGAGCTTCAGCCGTAGCTCTGATTTTTAACACTCACATTAAGGTTCACACGGGTGAAAAACCCTATCAGTGTGCTGAATGTGGGAAAGACTTTCCAAGCCTGAAATGGTTATGCCAGTTTCTAGTACCCCAGGAATCTCCAGGATGCAAAGCCGATGCAATAGCCCAAAGGATCTTTAATACCACTCGAGCTTGGCTGCAACCATCACTAGCGCAGTGGTATCCGGGAGCGACCCCGTGTTCTGGTTTGCGGGCTTTATTATTATAGGTCCTCTTCCCTCCCAGCTAATCGGTAAATATGCAGAAGAGTGTCTAGTGTTCTAAGGTGACGGGCTTCAAAACAGGTGCCAAGGGCACCAGGGCTCCAACTTTCTTTTGATTTTCTTTGTTTACCTTCTTGCTGAGGGGAGAGCCCAGTTCGAATTTCAGCTGAGTGTCCTATCCTGTGCTAGTTGGCTGTTGCCAAGGTAAGCGAATCGGTAGTGAGGTGGGGCAAGGCCCTTTGTTCTGTCGTCCTTTCTGGTGGGCAGAAAGGCATGTGGCCATGTGACGTGGGCTAGGGGAACTTTCCCGCAGCTGTGCTTAAGTCTCCCTGCAGTGGTGTCTTACACACCTTCTCCCTGGGACCCTGAGATATGGATTTTAATTCTGTGGTTCTATTCTTTGGTCTCACATTCCCTCCTCTGACAAGTACAGCAAAAGGCCCAGTCATGGATCTTTCCTTACGTCCATTAGATGGATGGACACCTGATCTTTGCTTGATATAAGGGGACACAAAGTTTGAACAGAACCAACAAGTTATTTTCTTGTGGCCATTCGTTCCTCGTGTCAGAGAGCTGCCCTTGACATAACGTTTTAGCTTATAAAGTACTGGGACAATGGGTGAAGTTATTTTCTTTTGTAATTTCTTTCTGCTGACATTAAGGGGCGCTCTTATTGGGGCCTAGAAAGGCTGAAGAGCTAGTCAAAGGCTCGGTAATGGGGCACTTATCAAAAGCATCTGTTTAGCTGATCCAATTGAAGAGGCAGGGATTAGTCCCATCTGTGGGACTGGTTTACACTAGCTTCTAGCAGGTCAGTAGTTCTGGATGGAATCTGTTAGCCAGGTCAATAATCTGCAGATACAAATACAGACTAGGTACAGAAGTTAAAATTGTGTCTATTATAAGACAGGAGCAGGTTTGTTCATGCCTATGAGACCCAATAAATATATGAACTTCTGTTTAGAATACTTGATATACAGATTGGACAGACATGTTTTTAGCATGATGAGAAGCACCCTTGTGTCGCTATTTAGAGGACAACCAGGGGGAATTTAAATTTTTGGGTTTGTTATCAATAAGTACTCAGTGCTCCATCATGTCATCAGAACTCTATTGATTTCATTCTATATGCTTTAAATTTTCTTTGGCGCTATAGTTTGTGCTTGTATATCTTAAATTTTCTTTTAAGATGTTTTTTTTAACCTTTGGAACTTGCACTTACTAAACGTTTAACACTTCCTTACACCCTCAAATATTTTATTTAAAATTTGTATTTATCAACTTTTAAACACTTTCTTAGACCTTTAAATACTTTAGATCTTAGTAACTTGATCTTTCATATTATATATATACATATATATATCTTACATAAAGTCTAAAAATATAAAAGATTAGATTATAAAGATCATATATACATATATATGAAATCTAGTTATGTATCTGGCAGTTGAATACTGAGTACAGTCATACAAATGAAAGATCAGTAGTTACACTGAAAACTGTTTTCCATTTAACATGAAGCCTGTGAGCAAGGCGAGCCTGTTTGCCTTTTTAAATAAGAGAAGAGAACTAGTACCTAGTACTTTTATCTAGCTAGTGAACTGACTAATGTACAAACAGTGGAACTAATTGTCCTCTAGCTGTCAAGCTACTATTAGCTCAGCCATCAATGTAATCAAAGCCCTGAGCAGGATAAATTGTAACCTAGACGAAATTATGTATTAAAATGACAGAGATGAGTAGCCATATCCTGGTACCTAGACGGTTGGCCCACTTGTCTCCTGTGGTAACATGGCACTGCGGGCAGAGACTGGCCATCAGGCACAGAAGATGAGAGGCTGTTTCTGTGGAAGGAGAACATGAAAGAGATTGACCTCCCCTCATTTTCAGCAACATGAGACAGTGACTCTGCGGGTGTCCAGTTTGTTCACAGTTTCCATTGAGCTTTAGTAGAAGGTGAGCCATTGGCAGCAGCTTTGCTCGTGTCAGCATGCCACAAGTCAGTGTTGAAGTCATCTGCCATGTCAAAATCTTCTCAGAGACTTCGGGGAGTTACCGCTAGGATGTTGAGATTCCCTGTCGTAACTTGTCTAAATGTATTTAATGCCATATTCAGCAGATCTCTGACAAGCTTGAGGGCCAGCATATCTGAGCTCAATCCTTGTCTGTCTTACTTACCTGGTCTGAACTACATCTTATAAATATAAAGCAGAATGTTGTGATCTATAATCTGCAGATAAGTTTCAGAGGACCTTATCTCTCTAACTTTAGTATATCTGAATTGTTTCTAGCTATATATTGACAAATTAATTAAGAAACCATAAGTTTTAATTATTTTAATCAGTTTGTGATAGTAGTTTTTAAAAGGACTGGAATTGCACATAGCATTTTTTTTTTTTTTTTTTTTTGGTTTTTCGAGACAGGGTTTGTCTGTGTAGCCTTGGCTCTCCTGGACTCACTTTGTAGACCAGGCTGGCCTCGAACTCACAGCGATCCGCCTGCCTCTGCCTCCCGAGTGCTGGGATTAAAGGCGTGCGCCACCACGCCCAGCTGCACATAGTATTTTTAAGACTTACATATATACAACACTTCAAAAAGAATTGATACATTGTGTGCTGTAATCAAAATATAACCTTTCTTTACTGACAGATGACCATCAATTTTTATCTCTCAATTATCTTAAACAACGTGTAATAATTTAGTTATTTACCTTTAATTGTGAAATAAACATAGGAGGCCAAATAAATCCCATCCTGGCAATCACTCATTACCATAATCACAGTCAAAGATATTTTAAGAATACAATCAGTCATGAGGCAATCGATAATCTGCACATCTCAATTATTTTTAACTGTCCATAATAAAATGACAACCATTAAATTGGATCTCCTTTACTTCAGCATCAAGATGTCTAAATATAGGTGCTGGAAAATTTTTTGACTCCCATATGGCATATTATTATAGAACACAACAGTTTTCTTAAAAGAAAATTTATCAGTGTTGTTACCTATTTAACTCAATTTGCAGAAGTTTTTGTTAAGTCACAAGTAATCTGCATTGACTATAAGTGACATAAATAACACACATGTGTCTTTTTATGTTTTTTAGTAGTTATATTTTTGGTGTTATTATTCCTTGAGTCTCAGGCTAGCATGAGCCCTATATTGCTTGTAACTCTCTCATCAATGATTTACTTGTTGATGTTACCCACTTTAGATCTTGAATGTGCAAAGCATTTAATTAAAACATCTGTTGTCTTCTGTTAATAATCTATTATTTATTGTTAAAGCCTACATAGGTATGGTATACATTTAAGGGAGTAACACAATTGGAAAACATTATAAAGCAGCTACCCAGAGTTTTACAACTTACTTTTTTTTTTTTTTTTTAACTCCAAAGGTGAAGGAGATAGAAGCAGCCTGAAAGGAGCTTCAAGAAAAAAGGAACCTGTTTCCTTAAATATTTAAGAAAAGTATACAATCCAACAGTTTTCCTGAAGAGAAAGAAAGGGCTATCTTATATAGAGCTGTCAGGTTTAACCCCAACAGTTTGATACTTTTATTTCCAAATTTTATACATACATTTTAATTTTAAGGTGGAAATGGGATTCATTAAAATAATTTACAGAAGACACATACCTTCCTATCTAGCTTGTCATCTCCAAAAATTTATGTCTCAATTTAGAAGTATCTTTAGAACCATGTGTACATATATCTCAATTTATATGGGCGAGAGGTGTAGCTATTATAACTAATTAAAGAAGCATTGTTTTCAATGTTTTATAAGTTTAGTTTTAAATACCGGACAAGAATTACATAAAAATCTTAATTTAAAAGTACCTTTGGAGACCTGTTGGCTTATGTCCCTTGTTGTTTAACATGGCTCCACCTTTAAATTACGAGTTTAAGTTAACGTTTTGTTACAGATGTTAAAGTCTTGAATCATCTCTAATGACGAGTAATTTATAACCAGGGTGTACAGAACACAATAAATGTTTATACACTTAAGTAAAACAAGTTAAATCAAACATATAGTGGCCACATAAATTAATATATTTAAGATAGACAGAACTTTTTTACTTTTTCTAGCTGTAACTTCAAGGAAAAAGCACCCTGTCACCTGTTGAACCCAACTGATACAGGCAGGAGCTGCAGACTGCAAACTGGAAAAAGGTTTCACCAATTGCAAACATCAGTATTCTAAAAGCCCTGTGGTTCCTCTGTTCTTCTGGTGCTTGTTAAGTGGAATTAGTGGGCACTAGGCTGGAGCTGCCATGCTCTCAGCAGGTAGTGGAAAGCACTGGCCATCATGGCACCTGAGGCTTGGCCCATTTCCAGAACTGAGACAGTTACAAGCAAACACACACACACACACACACACACACACACACACACACACACACACACACACACAAAAGCACACAAACAGAAATGTATCGGTACGGTGCACAAAATGAATAAAAAATCGGAACCGCAGGCTGTCCCACAAGCCAGCAGGCTCTGTTACATTCCGCCAGATACCTAACCAGAAGCTGCCTATCCAGTAACCAGGCTTTCCTTGAAATGAGCCAGAATTGAGTCTAGATGGGGCATGTCTCATAGCGTACATCTTAGTCTCATCCCAACGAATAAGAATAATCACCACAGATAACCAGACAAACACAAACCCAGGCAACAAATTCCACCAGGCAAGTGAAAAAGAATCCAAAAGTAGAGCAAAGGTGGTGGCTGTCCTGCCACAGGAGCAACCGGCTTCATTTTGACCCCAGTCAACCAGTCTTGGGAATCAGCCTCACGCTCTTGGGGTGCACTGTCACCCCCATTGGGACTCAGCATTTAACTCTTGGGGTGCACTGTCATCCCCTCCCGGGGTACAGGGCAACACCCAGACCTCTCGTGGCGGCAGTATCCCAGGGTCTATCAGCAACTGTACACAGCCAAACTGCCTGCTTCGAGCTGAGGCTGCTTTGAATGCTCACTAGAGGACACGGAACAAAGGCACAAAGAAGTTGACGCTTGGCCGAGACAGCTGGGCTCATCCGAGTTTAGACCCTCCAGTTTGGGGTTTTGTGGGACTTTTGGGGTTATCCCAGACGAGCCCCCAGAAGGTTATGCCGGTTTTGAGCACCTCAAGAATCTCCCGGAGGCAAAACTGATGTAATAACACAAAGGATGTTTGTTACAACTCAAGCTGGGCTGCGACCATCACCGGCGTATCCGGCAGCGACCCTGTGTTCTGGTTTGCAGATTTTTGTTTTTTATAAGTCCTTCTCCCACTGTTCCCAAAGCGCGGTGTGTGTGTGTGTGTGTGTGTGTGTGTGTGTGTGTGTGTGTGTCTGTGTGTGTGTGTCTGTGTGTGTCTGTGTGTGTCTGTGTGTGTGTCCCAGCTTGGCAAGTACTTATCAATAAGGAAACAAAAGGGTATCTAGTGTCCTAAGTTGAACGTCCTGTCCTGTGCTAATTGGCTGTGCCTAGGGAAGTTAAACAATACTGAAGAAGGAGAAGACCCTTCAATTCGGCGTCCTTCTTTTCCCAGTGGGCAGAAAGGAATGTGATCATGTGACCAAGGCGTGAGGCTGAGAAATAAAAGAACAGAAATAAGAAACTGAGGCAAGAAATAGCCAGAAACACAGCATAGACTCGAGAGGGCCTGCAGTCAATACCACAAGATGCCTCAGCTCATTCGCCAGGTCAATGTATACACGTCTCAGGCATGGGAAAACGAAGCAGACTGTCGCTCTCAGGAGATAACGCGGACATTCCCACGGGAAAAGCAGTGTAAGCTCTATAGACTCTCGGCCTTGAGGCCACAGTCTGCTTCTTCTTATAGTGTGAAGACCTTGAGTGTGCACTTCGCAGAACATCTTGCTTAACCACGGTCTTGGCAATCTGTGTGATTCTTATGCTGGAACAAAGAGCAACGCACACAGACAGAGCCTATACAAACGGCTCCCGACAGGTGGGCCTCGTCTCAAAATATCAAACAGGTCTGCTGAGGTTGGCTCAGTGGGTAAAGAGAGGTACTTGCTGCTAGGTGACCTGACTTAAATTCCAGCACTGGCACGGTAGAGAGAACTGACCGCCTTAAACTGTCCTCTGGCCTCCTGTATGCGCACCATGGCACACACACACCCCACCCCTAAAATGAGAAGATGACTTAAAAATCGTGCGTGAGGCTGGGTCTCAAAGTGTCTCTCTCACTGTCCTGCAACTCAAGAGAAAACATTCTGCCTCCCATGTGCTGAGATTAAATGGGTTCACCACACTCAGTCACAATAAAAGATTCTCTTAAACAAACCAGGAAAACCTCTAGCATTTAAAATACCTTTAAATGGATAGTTTATTCGCAGTAATTTTTTTTCCACATCATTCTGAGTTTTGGAAAATGCTGTCAGGTAACCACCACAATCAAGAGTTTGAAAAGCAAGCCGGGCGTGGTTGCGCACGCCTTTAATCCCAGCACTCGAGAGGCAGAGGCAGGCGGATCGCTGATAGTTCGAGGCCAGCCTGGTCTACAGAGTGAGTCCAGGATAGCCAAGGCTACACAGAGAAACCCTGTCTCGAAAAACAAAACAAAACAAAAGAGTTTGAAAAGCTCCTGTTCCCCTGCCCTGAGCCTTTCTGTAATCCCCATTGTTACCATAGCAACCAGTGACCGGTTTTCTTTCTAATACTTTACCTCTTCCAAGATGTAAATGCAATCCTATAGTATGTGGCCTGTTGAAGCTAAGGTTTTCCCTTGGTGCAATTCTTTAGTTTACCCATCTTGTCTATGTCTCTCTGTGAGGAGGGTAACTAGGCATCGAGCCCAGAGTTTCCTGTATTAAGCAAAAGTTCTACCACTAAGCTTCCTTTCTAGGCCTGTCTTTCCTTTTTCTTGCTGAATAGTATTCCTTTGTGTGGATATACCACATTTCCTTATTCTTTCAAGACTTGAAAAATGTTTAAATTTCCAGATTTTGTGATTATGAAGAAAGCAACTGTAAGCATTTCATATACATGTAATCGACCTCTTTTTGGATTAATAAATATATCTTGCTGGATTATACAGTAGGACACTAAACTTTACAGAAAGCTTCAAAAATTGTAAATTATGTATGTATATCTGTCTCAGTGTACATACACACATACATGTGCAGGTGCACAGAGGCCAGTCCTCAGACCTCATGGAGTTGTGGTTACAGGTGGTTGTAACTTGCTGGACCTGTGGCTGGCACTGAGCTTGGGTTGTGTTTTGTGTTTAGTGTTCCTTTTTTGAGGTTTGTCGTCAGCTAATTCATTGCAGCTAACTTTGCATAAGTATGAGATCATATAGAAATCTAATTTGCTCCATTTTCAGTACTGAATTTCTGTCACACTTGAATGAAAAAGCCACGCATTCATCTTTTCCTGGTCTCTGGGTCTCCTGATGCACTTGTGTGTTGTTTTGCCTGATACTGTGTAAGCGGACATGTTCTTTAAAAAAAAAAAAAAAAAAAACCCTCAGAGCTGAAGAGATGGCTCAGTTTAGAGCACTGGCTGCTCTTCCAAACTTCTGAGTTCAGTTGCTAGCAACCACATGGTGGCTCAGAACCATCTATAATGAGATCTGGTGCCTTCTTCTGGCCTGCAGGTATACGTGCCGGGAAAACACTATATACATAAATAAATAAATCATTTTTTCCAAAGAGTAGTTTTATATGCCTCACTGGAATCTGTGATTCTTTCACCTTCAATATTTTTCAAAATCAATTTGACCATTTTTCTTTTGTTTTTTGGAGAAAAAAAATATTTCACTAAAACTTAAGATTTCATAAATTTTCACTCAAGCCATACAAAATTGTGACAAGTTTTATTTCTTCTTCTTCTTCCTCTTCTTTTTTTTTGGGGGGGGGGGAGAGGGGAGAGAAGTAAGGGTGGAGGGAAGGGTAGAGAATCTACACTTGACAGCAAAGTCACAGCATATTCTAAAAACAAAACAAAACAAACAAACAAAAAAAAAAAACACCCAAACAAACAAAAACGTTAGCTGCATTAACCACTGCAACTAGGTCCCATAGGCGTGCGGGAATGAGACCATAAAAGAAATAAAACTATTTTCCCCCTAAAAAAAATTAAAATAAAGACACCCATTCCCCTGGCAGCTAACCCTGACAATTGCCTTTCTTCTTAGTGCCTTGTACTTAAACCATGATGGGGACAGGGAAAGGAATCAACGCTTTCTGTTGGGGGTTGCTCTGATGTATTTTGACACTAATTAATAAAGATCCATCACTGGGACAGGGAAAATGAGGTAGGTGTGGCTAAGGTTCCCAGGCTTGGAGACAGAGAGAATCTTGGGAAGAAGAGGGGACTCAGGGGGAGAGAGGAAAAGGAGGCTGCCATGGGTTAGACAGTGGAGGAGAAGCACATGGCCGGCGTGGATGGAGGATTTGGCCCAGATGAAGAACATTAGCAAGTATATGGGATTATGGATGGGAGGCAGCATGAAAGAAATTGGTAGAAGCAGATGGTATGGGATTGGAGCAGGGATCCGATACCTGCCCCACTATGGGAAGTAGTTTAGAGGATTAATGTCTGCCCTGCCCCAGGTTAACGAAGGCTATCTTAATACAAAACAGTGTCTGTGTCTTGGTTGATTGCTAGCGGATTTTACTGAGGCAATAATAATAAAATTATTGGGCCCTATTAATAATTTAAAGACAACAAGTGGCACCCAACGGTGGGGCAGGTATCCACATTCTTAAAAATCATATTTTGCAGAGACACCGAGCTGGGAATCTCGAGCCACGGTAAAAAGGACCCTACCTGGTACTGTTAACGGCTCCAACTACCGTTAAGGTAGAGGGAATCCCCACCTGGGTCCATGCTTCACATGTGAAAGGGGCTCCTCCTGAGACTAGTCAAGATAAATGGATCCTGAAAAAGACTACCCTAATGTAAGGCGCGCCCGCACCCAGTAATGGCGACAGCGGCAACCATAACTCCCGCACAAGCGCGGACATAAGCTCTCCCAATTTGCCCCTCCCGAACAGGGGTATGACTACCCTATTTTCTGCTTTAGCTGGGCCAGTGTTAGTGATTTGTTTGATTTTAATTTTTGGCCTGCGTGTGGCAAATAGATTATTTGCTCTTATTAGAGATAGAATTAGTGCTGTTCAGCTGATGGTACTAAGACAACAATACCAATCAATAAGAGACCCCGACAGGGCAGAGTATGAATCTTTTAGTTTAGAATAAAATAATACTTAAAAATTAGAACAGATATGCTAAGATTAGAATTATCCAGTAGAAAAAGAGGGGAATGAAAGAAAAAAATTTAATTAGCATTAAAACAACCAGAACAGCAGAGCTCTCAGCTCTCTGACTCATTAAGAGTGCAGGTCAGCAGGTATGCTAGCCCAAGGCCCCAGGTGATAAGTCACAAAGAATGCGGAGCTAGGGGACAAAGGCCTATTGAGTGTTCCAGGGACCGGCTGGCTGTAAAAGATAGGGAGGAGACACAAGGACAAATTCCTGAGAGAAACAGGTACCGGACATGATCGAGTGAGTAATGAGCCAAGACCCCTCATCTGATCTTATGGCGTTTGCCTAATCCCCCCTTGAGGCCCACACACAATGTTTCTGGTTTCAGTTTAAGCAGAAGTTTCGTTAGCTCAAATAAACATCCGCCCTCGGGTTCCGAGAGAAACAGGAACCAAGGACTGTTCCCGTGAGATTAAGTCTGACCTGACCCCAGATCTGCTTACACAATTTGCTGATGTTCGAAACAACCAATCGTGTGTGGCCGCGCCAAAACTTCCCGCTCCCCCCGACCTTTGGCCATATAAACCCCAAGCTCCTGGACCTCTGGGTCGATCCCTCTGTCTCCTGCGTGAGATTCGTGTCGACCCGGAGCTCCGCCAATAAACTGCCCCATGTGTTTACAGCAAGACGGTTGTTTGTGTGTCTTTGGGTGCGCGCGATCCCGAGGCTTGAGTGAGGGTGGGTCTCCCTTCGGGGATTTTTCGACATTAGATAAAATTCCCTTCTTGGGTCTCTGATGAGATTAAAGACTAAATAGCCTCAGTGTTACTAAAAGCTTTAGTTTATAAATTAAAAATACATTTATGGATTGATAATTACATTTCTTTTTTCTTTTTTTCTTTTTTTGGTTTTTTGAGACAGGGTTTCTCTGTGTAGCCTTGGTCATCCTGGACTCACTTTGTAGACCAGGCTGGCCTCGAACTCACAGCGATCCGCCTGCCTCTGCCTCCCGAGTGCTGGGATTAAAAGCGTGCGCCACCATGCCCAGCTGATAATTACAATTTCTAATGAAGAGATTTTTAAAAAAAACTTTAGACAATAGAAAAAGTCTCTCTTTGATAAGATAGTGAAATACTTTCTCCAAGGTTATCAAATATAAAAGGGCTGGGTTATGCATTTGATACCTGATGCTTCTGTATATATGTATATTTGTGTACATAGTTCTTAATTGTTTTTTAAAAAGAAAAGGGGGATGCGTGGAAGGATTGTAGGCATTATCTCAGGTAAAGGCAGTCCTGGTGGGCTCTTGGAAACACCAACAATACCCCACTGAGATGGGACATTGTGGAAGAGCCATCCTGGGTCTGGAATTCAGGAAATGGGCTGACGGAGACTCCAGCCAGGCTATGGTGTTTCTAATTGAACATCCATGGGAGGAGAGATCCTGAGAGGAGACCGGCCACTGCATGCTAGAGAGAGATACAGGCGGAGAGGATGGGAGACGGCTGCAGGTTCGGAACGTGAGCACCTATATGAATCAGCTTTGCAACAGCCAAATAATACGGTACTATCACCTTATTGGGAGAAGGTGGCAAATGTTTCCACGTAATAGGAGCCCCTTGCCAGAACACCATGGTAGGTGTAGCATGGGTGGGCAGGATAATATACCCTAGAGGCTTGTTATAATCTATGTAGGTTATGAATTGATGGGAGATAGTCTCTTCCACTAACGCCAAGGCTTTCCTAGCTCCAGCTGTAAGCTCCCGGCATGAATTTGGAGAAGAATCTCCTTGTAAGATTTTGAATAAGGGCTGCAAATCTCCAGTTGTTAATTTTAATTAAGGTCTAAGTCAATTTATATCACCAAGCAACTTTTGAAAATCATTTAAAGTCTCTGAGTGATCCATTCTCAGTGTGACACTTTGGTCTTTTATCTGAGAAGGAAAAAGCTGAAATTCTAAATACGAATATGGATCAACCTTTTTGGGCTTCTTCAGGAGCTGTTTGCAGACCAGACTGAGATAATTGGGTTTCCATAAAGGAATAACACAGACGCACTTGTTGTGCATCCTTTACAGCAGTAAGTATATCGTCCATGTAATGAATGATATATAAATCAGTATATATATTTATTAACCTCTTGTAAAGCTGTAGCTACAAATTTGTGACATAGGGTAGGACTGATAGCCATTCTCTGAGACAAAACCTGCCAATGATATCTCTTCCTTGGTTCTCTAAAATTCACAGAACATCCACTGAAAGCAAAGCTATGGCAATCTTTTGGATGCAAGGGAATAGTGAAAAAACAATCCTTAAGGTCTATTACAACTTTGAAAATATTCTTGGGAACAGCCACAGGCGAGGGCAGTCCTAGCTGTAATGTTCCCATAAGTTGCATAGTCTCATTAATCAACTTACATCTCTGTAAATAATTTACCTTAACATCAGATCAAGCCCTGTGGAGACCAGGTTGGAACTCAAGAGTTCCACCTTTGTTAATCCCTAAATGCTGGGATTAAAGGTATGCACCACCACGCCCTGTCACAGTGATCCGCTTGTCTCTGTCTCCCGAGTGCTGGGATTAAAGGCATGTGCCACCGAGACTTGTTTAATTATTTCATTTCAATTCTAGTAAAAAAAAAAAAAAAATCTTTAAACATCTCAAACAAAAATTAATCAGGAAAACAAGAAAATTCTAAGTTCTGGGTAGTTAACTACATTCCTTAGGCTAGTTTAGAAAACTATCAGCTGTCCCATCCAGCAGGACCAGTAATTACGGGGTCGCCATACCTGTGGATGAGACGGGAAAGAAAGAGGTGAGACCAAGTAGCGTTCCTATCAAGGTCCGTTTATTGAATCAAAAGCAAAAGCTTATATGGGGTGGAGGCAGGAACTAAGCAGTAGAGGGGGGGCAAGAATGTCTCCAGATGATACCATCAGGGGAACATCCTGTGGGTTTTCTCAGAGCAATTTCTATCTTATCTTAGCTAACTATCTCTCGGAAAGTCCCGAGCTAACCTGCTAAATAACATCTGCAGGGGGTGAAAGGAGGAAGTTATGCAGAGGCTGAAAGAAGGAAGTTATCTAACCTACTAAACATCTGCAGGAGCAGAAAGGAGGAAGTTAGCTTTGGCATGGGGCATCAGCATTTTTTCATAGCCAGTAGACTCTTTTAGCCTTGAATGACCCTGGGCTGGCTCCGAACACAATCAGCCTCCTGGTTCTGCCTCTCCAACCGGCCACATGTCTGTAGCCATCTCTGCTCTGTAGGAATCAAGCCCACAGATAACTAGGAGCAGTGTCTGTAAAATTATCTGGCCCAAGGACATTCTAGCCCTGGGCTTGTTTAGCTAGTTTGATCTAAGCTCCCAGCTGTAAATGTTTGGTTTTAAGGACAAAACTAGTTTATCTCTCTTTTTTGAGAATCTAAAATTTTTTTTTAGAAATATCTCAAGTAAAAATTAAGCAAAGAAACAAGAAAAGTATAAACATCTTGTAGCTAGCTAAGGAGTTTGGAATTAACTCCCTTCCCTAGACCAGTTTGGAAAACTGTTAGTCTCTTACAAGGAAAAATCAAGCAAGAAAATTCTAAGTTTTAGGCAGTAAACTCTATTTCTTAGAATGTACTTCTCTGACCAGCCATGTGTTCACAGCCATCCCTGTTCTGTAAGAGTTGAACCAGGAGCAGCGCCTGTGAAACGTTTTTGTCCGTGGATAATTCAGTCCTGGGCTTGTTCCCCATGGGCGGCCGCTGCACCTGGGTCCAGGCCCTGCAAAGGATGGGCCTGCTGCTGCCGCAGAGGCAGTATTCTTACTGCCTCATGGGCTGTGCATGTCATGTTGGGCCGCACTGGTTTAGAAAATTGGCCAGTGAGTAAAACTTGGCCCTCTCTCAAGATATAGAAAAATAAAACAATATTTAAACAATTAAACAAATTTACAGACATAGAAATAAAATTTGACATGACAATTATAAAGCAAACAAACAATCTGATAGGCAAGGCAAAAAAAAAAATCTTGACAATAAACGGCATATCTAGGGTCTAAACTATCTTTATATAAAGAACTTTTATAGGTCTAAAAGCATAATACAGCATTCCTGTAATTTTTTACCAACTCTACTTCACATTTTTCCAGTAAGAAAATGCAGTAACAGGGATCTTCTCTGGTCCAAATGTGTCAAAAAAAAAAATCTTGGAGGGCATTTCCCACTCTTTTCCATCTCTTTCTCATCTATGGTTCCTTCCTGTGGGAACCAGGGACAAATGTCATTAAGGAAGAGGAAAAATATGAACTAAATCTTTCTTCTTAACCTTAGTTCCTCGTGCCTTGAGAGAATCTTTAAGTCCACCTATGAACTTTTCATGTACACTAATTCCCTGTCCCATAATATCGCCGTCTGCGTACCTCTCCTCCGATCTTCTCTCACGGAGCAGGTGTCTTCCATGGCGATCTCTGTGTGGGTCTTCACTCGTGGAGAGGGCATTTCTTCACGGCCTCAACGCATGAAGCGACTGCAGTCTTAAAAAGACAGTGCTCCACACAGATTTCCCTGTGCCTCAGGCCTCACATCTGGGCGCCAAACTGCCCCGGCCCGCAGGGTCTTCAAATGGAACATGGGAAGGGGTGCGGGAGTGAGAAAGGACAGGAGACAGAAGAAACAGGAGGCAAGTCTGGATTCTGATCAAACCTTGTTTATTGAAAATTTCCACAGGGTTTTTATAGGCACGGGGGCATGGGTATTTGCATAAGCGAGGGTTGCTATGGATACCTGTGAACTGCTCCAGCAGGTGTCTACCTTTACAGCTGATATAATCACAGAAGGGGGGAGAAATCCCAGAGAGAGAGAGAAGTTGTAAAAGATCTGGTTAGTCAGGAAAAAGTTCCCCCAACTGCTGCTCGCGGGCAGCTGGCCTTTAATCTGATTTTACCAGTAGACTTACTGGGAAAGCTAGTTTATAGCCAGAAAGGAGTAGCTCTTACTATGAGATCGGGGGGGGGGGGGGGGGGGGGGGGTTGTCTTAAAATGACCGTCCCCCACAAACAACTTAACCTTAATTATAAGACTGTAACTATTTAGTCTTCAACCTCATCAGAAACCTGAGCAGGATAAATATTACCTGAGTAAACAGGAAGTGCAGAGCAAGCAGCTTCCAAAACTAAGAAACGACGGGCACTTCCGGCCACCTGCAAAGTCACCCAAGGCTTCTCTATAACGTTGGAGCATTATCTTGAGCTGTCTGGCTCCGAATATCTGACAGAGTTTTCTGTGAAGCAGGTACCATGAGGACTTGCTTACCTTGGCCTTGCAAACCTCAGCAGTTGGCTCCCCTGCATCCAGGTTGTCTGGTTTTCTTTTCTTTTTTTTCTTTTGGTTTTTCGAGACAGGGTTTCTCTGTGTAGCCTTGGCCATCCTGGACGCGCTTTGTAGACCAGGCAGGCCTCGAACTCACAGCGATTCGCCTGCCTCTGCCTCCCGAGTGCTGGGATTAAAGGCGTGCGCCACCACGCCCGGCTGGTTGTCCGGTTTTCTGTCTGCAGTACAAGCAAGCACATTTTATTACCCAGTGGCTGGCTTGCCACATGTGAAGCCATCTCCTAAAGGAGAAAATTTTTTTGATGTTCATCATCTTCTTTGAAGCCAAAAAGGGGGTGCTGCCAGGAGCTGGCATGTCTCATTGCCAAAAAAAAAAAAAAAAAAAAAAAAAAAAAAAAAAAAAAAAAAAAAACTAATAATAATTCTCAAATTAATAAAACATCTTCAAATATCATATTCTGTATATCTCTGAGGCTTTTGAAGACCTTACCGATCTATCTCTAGTATGGCTTAATTGCTTGTTTCTAGCTATATACTGATTTATTAACTTAGAAAATACCTGTGATTAGCTAAACTCATATCTAACAAAACCACAAGTTTGATTGACTATTAGTTTACATGTCTTAATTACCCGAAACAGTTTGTGATAGTAGTTTTCTGAAGGAGTAGAACAGCTGCACATAGCATTTTTAAGAATCATATAGGTACAATACATTAAAATGAGTAGGTACATAATATGTTGCACCCAAAATATAACCTTATCTTATACCCATATAAAAGCCATAGCCCCATCTTCTGGACTCTTTTCTGGATTGCATCCATAGTTGAGAGCAGCTTCAGGCACATGTTGGGAGAAGCTGAGTTTCAGCAGCTCACCCAGCAGCCTTCCTCTCAGCGTTCTTTTTTTTTTTTTTTTTTTTTTTTTAATTTATTCTTGTTACATCTCAATGTTTATCCCATCCCTTCCTAAGCCCTTTTGCCAATACGTTTTCATTTTATTATTTATTATATTTTACCAATGCGTTTTCAAAGTCCTTTTCCTGTTTCAGATGTCCACACCATGCCACAGGTACGAGAGCTCATCTTACTGCAGGAGTGGTCCCTGGATGAGGTTTATCTCTGATCTCACTGAGGCTGGTTTTGTTTGTTTCTTTGTTTGTTTGTTTTTCTTTTCTTTTCTTGGTCTGTTTGTTGAAACTGTGTCTCACTGTGCAACCCTCTACCCAGGAACTTGCTATGTACATGAGGCTGACAAAAACATCACAGATCCACCTGCCACTGCCTCCTGAATGCTAGGATCAAAGGCATGTGTCATCATGGCTGGTCCAGTGGGTTCGTTTTTATGTCATGGACACAGCTCACAGTTTTAAGAGCTCAACAATAGAGCTCTTACTCAGGACCCACCAGTGTTGGGCTAGGGGGCGTGAGCAGGTGTTTAACATTTGAAAGGTCTTGAGTTCAATGTCAACGTCATCTTGAAAACAAAACTCTTGGAACTGGAGAGCAGGTTCAGTGCTTACGAGCTCTTGCTGGGGATTCAGGTTGGGTTCCCAGTGACCAGACTGGACAGATCACCACCACCTGTTAGTCCAGTTCCAGGATCTTTCACCCTCTTTTGGCCTCTGAATGAGGCTGCATGAAAAGTAAATCTTAAAAAAGCAAACAAACAAAAATATAGGTCTTCTTTGATTTGTACCGCATTAGGCAGGTGGTAACTCAAAGCTTGACTTTTAAGAACAGAATAACCCTCTGTAGCTGTGGATGGGAGGCCAGTTATCTTTTCATGGAGATTACAAAGCTAAGAATTAAAATATAAAAAAAAAAAAAAAAGAAAGAAAAGAAAAGAAAAGAAAAAGCTAATTAAGTGGGCTCAACAATATATTGGTGATGAAAATGATTGAACTGGAAGACAGTATAGACTGAAAATGTATTACCAAAGGACAGGTGATGGCAAAGGCCTTTAACCCCAAATCTCGGAAGGCAACATCAGGTGGGTCTCCTAAGTTCAGGCCAGCCTGGTCTACAGGGGAGTTCCAGGCCAAAGAAACTCTCCAAGAATCCCAAACCAAAAACAACAAAGTATCCATTGTTGTCTTTCAGGGCATTTCAGAAAAGAACAAATCGCAAAGCAAACAGGGAGAGACAGCTCCCGAACAGCTATTTCCACTGATATAACTCTAGTTAAAACAGGTTGAATCCTATAAACATGGTTTGCATTCTGGGAAATGTACTAAAGCGCGGATCTTCCGTTAAAGGCATTCTGGGAAATGTAGTTCTGGGGGACTAGCGGTGGCGGAGGCCACTTCCTGGACATGGCAAGAACGTCCCATGGTCCTTCGTGCGCGCTCGTGCTCCCGGTGTCTCCCCTCGGGGACCGAGTCTACGGCCCGGGGAGAAGCGGGGCGGCGGGGGCGGCGGCCGGGTCCTCTCTGATGGGCTCTGCCTGAGGCGGCGCTGCCCGGGATTCCTGGACCATCTCAGCTGCTTGTGGAGCCCCCGGGAGAGTCTAGCTTCCCAGGGAGCCTGGAGAGGAGCTGTGGGGACGGAGGCCGGTGCCCTGACGCCTTAAGTGGTGTGCAACTTGGTTTTTAAGTGTGATTTTTTGGGGAAAAAATTGCTTTATTATTAGAGATGGGTGCGTGCCACGGCTTGTGTAAGGAGGTTAGAAGACAACTTGTGGAAGTCCAGTCTCTCCTTCCACAGCGTGGTGTCCAGAGACTGGAACTCACGCTGTCAGGGTCGGTGGCAGTCTCCTTCATCCGCTAACCCCTCTCACAGGGCCAAACTCCCCTTTATTGGTTATTATTTGCATGCACATGGGAAAAGAAACTTTGTGGAGGAGGCTCTTGCAAATGAGCAACGTTTATTAGTATTTAAAGCTTTCAGAGCAAGAGGGTGGACTTTCACACCTATGTACAGAAACAAATATATATATAGTAGCTGTCACAATTAACAGACCCTTCTGAGAGCAGTGGTCAGCCATGACACAGCATTCTTAAGAGAGCTTGGAGCTTCTTAAAATTTGTTTTTTCTGAGAAGCCCATCACCACAGGCAGCTTTGTGAAGGTGAGGGCGCCCCGCACTCCTGAAAGCTTCTAGAAATAGAGATTGTGGGCTTTCCTAACCCTCTGCTGTGAGTGAGCTGAGGCAAAAAGGCTGACACTCCCGGTTAACAGGAAGTGGGTAGAAAAGCCAGGTCTGGGCGCACAGACTTGGAATGCCAGCGCTTGGGGCTGATGGGAAGGCTGAGGCAGCCATGTGGACTGACTGTCCTAGCGATGCTCTCATGACGCCCTTCCTCCCCCAGCTTGCTTCCCAGAGCCCTGCCTGTGTCAAAGAGAAGAAGAGAGCAATGACCAAGTCACAGGTAAGTCGGTGGCTTCCCCCACTCCCCCCAGTGCTAGGGACTGAAAACAGGACCCTGCATGCTGGGCAAGCACTGTGCAGCTGAGCCACACTGGACTGCGTGACAGTGTGAGGGGGTGTTGCTGAGAAGACAGGTTTGGTAGGAGGAGGGGTGAGAGAGGTTAGTGGGGGACATGTGCTCAAAATACATTGTTCCATAGTGTAAAAAAGATTAAATCATGACATCACTCATGAAATGGGTTTCAGAACATTTTTGCTTTGGGGATGAAGGTGCACCAGAGCTGTACTGCCCAGGAGGAGCCAGGCATTGCCAGCTGTTTCCACTACAAAGTCAACATGTTGCTACTTACATGGATTGTCCCTCTCTATCTCTGAACTCTGGGACTTCCCACTTAACAACTATGGACCTAGTGACCCAGTTACGGAATAGATAACAAATTCCTTGCAACAGTGTTTTCCTCCCCCTCCCCACCATAGCCCCTTTGTAGCCATAGAAGTGGGTAAATATGTATGCTGGCTGGTGGTGTTGTGTCAGCTTGACACAAGATAGACTCATCAGGGCCTGGAGAGATGGCTCAGTGTTTAAGAAAACTGCCTGCTCTTCCAAAGGATCCTGGTCCAATTCCCAGCACCTACGTGGCAGCTCACAACTGTCTGTAACTCCCAAGATCCGGACCCTCTCACGCCAATGCACATAAATGGAAATAAAATAAAATAATTTTTTAAAAAGCTAGAGTCGTTAGAGATTAAGGACTGTCAGTTGAGACAGTGTTTCCATAAGGTCTAACTGTAAGGCATTTTCTTAATTAGTGATCAGCGTGGGAGGGCCCAGCCCACTGTGGGTGATGTCATCCCTGGGCTGATGGTCCTGGGTTCTATAAGTAAGCAGGCTGAGCAAGCCATGGAAAGTAAGCCAGTAAGCAGCATCCGTCCATGGCCTCTGCATCAGCTCCTGCCTCTGTGTTCAATCCCTTTTGAGCACCTGTCCTGACTTCCTTCCTAATGAACAGGAATATGGAAGTGAAAGCCAAGGTAAGCCTTTTCTCCCCACCTTGCCTTTTGGTCATGGTGTTTTGTTGCAGTAATAGAAACCCCAACTAAGACAATAGGCGCTGTGTAAACAGTTGCTCAGGTCCTGGTGACATTGGGTATGAAACTGAGGTGGCACATCTTTGCTGTCACAGGAGGCGGTAACGTTCAGGGACGTGGCCGTGGTCTTCAGCGAGGAGGAGCTGGGGCTGCTGGATGCTGCCCAGAGGAAGCTGTACCGTGACGTGATGCTGGAGACCTTCAGGAACCTTCTGTCAGTGGGTGAGGATGGCGCCCTGTGTCCCTTGGCAATGTCAGAAGTTCACATGCGATGTCTTGGTTACCCTCTTTCCTTTTTGTTAGTTGTTGATGTGTATTTGAGCATTTTGTCTGCATGTTTGCTTGTATACCAGAAGAGGGCATCAGAGCTCCTGGAATTAGAGTAAACGAATGGTTGTTAGCCAGCACGCGTGTGCTGCAAACCCAACCATGTCACAACGTATCCATGTCAGCATGCCATCCAACCACAAAAGACCATAACCTACTATGTCTCCACCCTGAAGTCCAGTGTTCAAAGAACCCAACAAGCAGGTCACAGAATCCAACACATGGTGGCGCAGACTCTACCGTTCTATATGGGAGGAAGGGGAGCACAGCGAGGAAACACTGGACCAAAACAAGAACAAAACCAGGAAAGAGAACTCCAAACTCTACATTTCTGCGTCTGATGTCAAAGCGCTCTTCAGATCTCGAGCTCCTTTCAGCTTTGTTGACTGCAGCACACTTCTCTCCCCTGGGCTGGCTCTACTCCCTGTTAGCAGCTTTCCTTGCCAGGTACCCCAGGGCTCTGGCATCCATCTGTAACCTCTTGGGGTCTCTCCAAGGCAATCCTGGTTTCACTTTCACAGCTTCCTAACAACGGCCTCTCTGGGCCTGTGTGCAGGGACACCCCTGCCACACCTTGACCTCAGAGGCTTTCCTTAGCTTCGGGAAGGTTCCACAAGAAAGTCCTTGTGTCCTTGACCCAGTCAGGTAAGTGCACACACAAGACACCCAGTGCTGCTACTGTTCTCCTGTGAGGCGCTTTCACCCCACCCCCACCCCACATAACGGAAGAGTCTCATCCAGGTGCTCGCTGGCCAAGACCGTTGGCCTCCTATAACACCTGGTTAAATCAAGATGTTTTCAGTTTTTGTTTCGTGGCAAGGCCTTGCTAGGTAGCCCAGGCTTGCCCAGAAATGTGTGATTCTCCTGCCTTACCTTCCCAAGCACTAGGGTGACAGGGCTTGTCCACTGTGCCTGACTGGAACCTTACAATCCAGCTCTGATGATCTCCCAAATTTTTTTTTACCTGCTTCTGTGTGTCTCAGCTGTTGTAGCTTATGTCTCTCTGGCCAGAATGTTCTTTCCTGGTAGAGTGTCATGCTGTCTTTGTCTGTCTGACTGTCTGTGTGTGTGTGTGTGTGTGTGTGTTTAAAATATTTTATTTTTTAATTTATGTGCATTGGTGTGAGGGTGTCAGATCTTGGAGTTAGAGACAGTTGTGAGCTGCCATGTGGGTGTTGGGAATTGAACCCGGGTCCTTTGGAAGAGCAGGCAATGCCCTTAACCACAGAGCCATCTCTCCAGGCCATGTGTGTGTGTCGTTTTCTCTCTCTCTCTCTCTCTGTGTGTGTGTGTGTGTCTTTCTTTCTGTCTCTTTTTCTCTCTCTCTCTGTCTCTCTGTCTCTCTCTCTCTCTCTATGTGTCTCTGTCTGTCTGTCTGTCTGTCTGTCTGTCTGTCTGTCTCTCTCTCTCTCTCTCTCTCTTTCCCTCTCCCTCTCTCTCTTCATTTGTCTTCTCAGGACTCCTCATAGACCATACTCTGACAGACAGTTTTACCTGTGCCTCACTTTCCTCCTGCTCACTTTCCACATTCTGTGCTTGCCTCCACTGCTGTCTGAGCTGTTACCACGGATTTGGTTTGGGTTGCGGTCACATACACCAATATCCCAAGTGCTTGCACACTGTGAACACCGTCTCCATGAAGCCCTTGGCCCTTGTGCAGCTGCGGGAATGTCCATCGCCCCCAAATTTTCCCTGTTCTTACACAAAAGCATCCCGCTCCCAACCTGCAACGCTTTTCCTCCACCTCTGTCTCCCACTGACATGAACCTTTCCTGATGTGTCATACAAGCCACCAGGCTGTGTCCCAGGATCACTGGGTCTTCCACTTCATTGGTTTCCAGTTTCAGAATCAGAATTCTATGCACTTTCATTGTTTCCCGTGTTATAATTTGTTCCCATGTCATTTTCTTTGGGGTGAATCTTGTCAGATAGCATTGCAGCCTTTGCTATTCCTTCAGGGCATCTGCTGCTGTAGGTTGGCAGCTGAGATCTACCTTGGACTTTGAGCCCTTCCCCTGCTCCGTTGTGAGCCTGGTGAGCTTAGGTTGGAGAGCAGGTGCCTGAAGGAAACCCACTCGCTGCTGCCCTTGCATGCTGATGTCTTCTCAGGGAAGCCCTTCCCTAGTCAGCAGGCATGTTAAAGGTCTGGCCATCTAAAAGCCTTAGCTTTCTTCTCATATTTTCCAAGCAAGTTTGTGTGCTGAAGCTATTCCAGTCTCCTCCTACATGTGTGTGATCTCAAACACAGTGACTTCCTCAAGCTGGACATTGGCATCCGGGCCCTGTATGCCTCGCCTTTTCCCCTCAGCCTCCAAAACTCCCTGCGCCTTCCCGTTTACACTCTGGCTTCAAATCAGGCGAATCAGATCAGTCTTCACGTCACCCGCAGACAGGGTACGACCAGACAGGTCTGGTTTTCTCTGCTCCCTCCAGTCTCGGGGAGGAGTCACACCCATGTGTACTTCACCTCACACCGTCCCTCAAGTGAAAATGCCCAGATGCTGAGAGGTGCTTCCTTCCCGTTATCTGCCTGCACAGCTGCACACAGGGGCAGCAAGGCAGTGACTCAGCAGAGGCCAAAGGTGACCCTGAGCCTCATCTCTTAGGCTCACTCCAGGTTTCCCACCATGGTCAAACGTGACTTGACGTTAGCTGTGTGCTCTCGCTGTAGATCTCCGTTCCTCTGAGCTCTTGGACGTTCATCTTTGCTGCTGGTCTCTAGCTAACGTCTCCAGAGAGAAATGAGACGTGGACCTTCAATGATCCCATCCTTGCTGATCCCACCTTCTATTCTCTATTCTTTCAGGGGGCCAAAGTCCAAACAAGATGGAGTCTCTTCATGCAACGTTCATAAGGTGCCTTTCACCGGGGCGGCTTCCATGCTGGCAAATGGCAATCCATGTTGTCAACAAACTGGCCAGAACTCCAGAAGCTGAAATAAACACTCAAGGAAAGGGTCCTCACTTCCTGGAGCAGTGCCACGCCTCCTGCCACCCGGGAGCAGAAGAGACTCCCCAGGCCTCTGAGGGTGATGGCTGTCCTGAGAGTCTCACATGCGACCTTTCCTGCGTTACTGAAAATCAGGGATTTCTCACTAGTAGAGGTCAGGGTTCTAGGAGTAAAACGCATCTTGGCAAGAGATGGAACCATCAGAAACAGTGTCCGCAGCCTCCAGTGAAAAGCAGTGCAGTGCTGTTGGCTTCTGGAGCTGACATTCCAAGTTTCACTCCCCACCATAATAACAATATCCTGCATAGGAGAGACAAAGCCCACAGCTGCGGCGACTGTGGTGAAGTCATCTATCCTGTGTCACCCCTCACTCAGCATCATGTTTACACAGAACGGAAGGCCTCCCAGTGCAGCCAGGGCCGGGAAGCCTTCATTGGCAGCTCCAGTCAGGAACGCCATCAGCAGGTCTTTTTAGAAAAAGAGTCCCCTGTACGTAGTACACACGAGGACAGCAGCCATAGCTCCAGTGTCCCCATTCAACAAAGTGCTCATCCAGGGAAAAAGCGCTACTGGTGCCACATGTGTGGCAAGGGTTTCAATCAAAGCTCGAACCTTCAGACCCACCAGAGAGTGCACACGGGGGAGAAGCCCTACAGGTGTGACAGCTGTGGGAAAGGCTTCAGCCGCAAGTGGGATCTCAAAATCCACCGCCGAGTGCACACCGGAGAGAAGCCTTACAAGTGTAAGCTGTGTGGGAAGGGCTTCACGAAGTGGGAGCACCGCCAGATCCACGAGAGGACCCACACGGGGGAGAAGCCATATAAGTGCGGCGACTGCGGCAAAGGCTTCAGCTGTAGCTCGAACCTGCACGCCCACCAGAGATTCCACACGGGAGAGAAACCTTACGAGTGCGACGCGTGCGGGAAGCGCTTCAGCTTGAGCTGGCACCTTCACAGCCACCAGCGGGTCCACACGGGAGAGAAGCCGTATCGATGTGGAGAGTGCGGGAAGGGATTCAGTTCCCTCACAACCTTCCGTAGACACCAGGGGGTCCACACAGGACAGAGGCCGTTTCGCTGTAATGTGTGCGGGAAGGGCTTCAGCGGGAGCTCAGACTTTCAAGCCCACCAGAGAGTTCACACCGGGGAAAAGCCGTACAGGTGTGACGCCTGTGGGAAGCACTTCCGGAGCACATCGAATCTTCACACCCATCAGAGAGTCCACACTGGGGAGAAGCCATATATATGTGACGTGTGTGGGAAGCGCTTCAGGAGTACCTCAAACCTTCACTCCCACCATAAAATCCACACGGAAGAGAAACCCCATGCGTGTGAGGAGTGCGGGAAGGGCTTCAGTCATGCCTCAGCCCTGCAAGCTCATCAGAGCGTCCACACCGGGGAGAAGCCCTACAGGTGCGACACGTGTGGGAAAGCCTTCACACAGAGGTCCAATCTCCAAGTGCATCAGATAATTCACACCGGGGAGAAGCCGTTCAAGTGTGAGGAGTGCGGGAAAGAGTTCAGGTGGAGCGCGGGCCTTAGTGCTCACAGGAGGGTCCACACGGGAGAGAAACCGTACACGTGTCAGCGGTGCGGGAAGGGCTACAGTAACGTCTCATACTTCCAGAAGCACCAGAGGGTCCACATTGGGGAGAGGCCCTAAATCTGCAGCATCCGCTGTCAGGGCTTCTTGTAAGCATCTGCTTGTAAGTCCGAGATCACATCTTGTCAACCACCAGAGAGAGAGTCCACACTACAAGGCACCTCTAGATTCGTCCTGCTGTCGGGTGGGCTTTATGCTGCTGATGATCAAAGCTCTCCCACAACCCAGAAGCTTCTGGAGACTTCACAGGGGACTGTATTTAAGGGTTTTTTACCCCCTCAACACATTTCCTACTGGGCTGATAGGGAAAGATAGTATTTTAGAAATGATCTTCTTAATATAGGAAAGGTTTCAGATTTAATTATAAAAAAGAATTTTTAATTGTCAGGAAGAGACCCAACAGCAATTGCAGTGCCTTGTACTAATGCTGAGATTATATCATTGTGGGTAATGGAGATTGGCAAAGACCTTGTAGCAGTTATTTGGGAGAAATTAACAACAAATATAACCGAACTCCATTACCTTCAGGGAGTATCTCAAAAAGTACCCAAAGAAATGAAATTTGTCAAATGGATGTGTTTCATTTCACAGAGTCTTGAAAATTAAAATATGCCTACCATACCATAGACAACTATTCAGGCTTTCAGTGGGTAACTGCTTTAAGTTCTAATGAACTGATTCTGTAATTACATGTTTCTTGGAAATTATGGGAATGCCTGTGCAGATTAAGACTGACAATATTCCTGCCTATGTCTCTAATGAAGCAATTTTTTGATTGTCATAATATAAAGCATATTACAGGTGTACCACACAATCCTGCAGGAAAAGCAGTTATAGAGTGGTCTAATTGTACTTTAAAAGAGGTGCTTAACGGAAAGGTATAAAAAAAGACTCTAGAGATAGATTATAGAATGCTTTTATTAACTTTAAATTTTTTAAATGCTAATGAGCAAAAAAAAATATAGCTGCTGAGAGACATTTGATTATAGAAAAAAAAAAAAAACCTGTAGAATTAAAGCAGCCTGTTCATATTAAGGATGCTTAAGGATGTCCAAACTTCAGAATGGAAGACAGGAAATATGTTACACTGAGGGAGAGGTTTTGTATTGGTATCAACAGGAAGGGGGAAAAAAAAACCCTATGGATTCCATCCAAATTTATAAAACTCAGATTTGTCTGGGAGAGACCCCGTGAACATCTTGGCTGCTGACATGAAGAATGAAATCAACAGGTCACACCTATTGCTGATCTCTCTGCAAGCAAACAGTTTTGAGACTGGCTAAGACATGAAAATGTCTCCGGCCAGAGCCACAGCTATGCACAGCCAATAGATCGTGTTGGCTGCTAAGCCCTCAGGACTCATCATGCCTTCTTTTCACAAGACATGGATGAAAGTTTCTTCAAATTTGATTATTGAGATTTGGGTAGGTTTAGCCCCCAATAGACTCATGTGATTGACCCATAGATAATGGTGTTATTAGATGGTGTGGCCTTGTTGGAGGTAGTGTGTCACTGGGAGGCATGGGCTTTGAGCTCTCCCATGCTCAGATTCTGCCCCGTGTGGAAGAGAGCCTTGTCTTGGCTGCCTGCACATGACAGTCTCTTTCGGCTGCCTGTGGATCCAGATGTAGAACCCTCAGCCCCTCCAGCACCATGTCTGCCTGTGCACTGCCATGCCTCCTTCCTGTCATGATGCTAATGGACTGAACTTCTGAAACTGTAAGCCAGCCCCAATTAAATGTTTCCTTTATAAGACTAGCCTCGGTCACTGTGTCTCTTCACATCAATAAAACCCAAACTAAGACAGTTATACAGTCCAAACTAACTCACAAAGAAAGTGAGATGCTCTTCACCTGCTCATGCAAAGAGCAAAGAATCATATGTAGCAGCTCTGTGCACATTCCATGTTCCATATATGTGTTAGCGCAAAGCATTATATTACCTGTGAAGGTTTATATGTTTATGTAACAAAAGAACTGGACACCAGTGCAATTAGAGCAGACCTGACAGGATTCGTCGTGGAGGATGCTGAGAAGGAGGCTCAGCCATATTTATTCCAGCAACCTACTTGATCCAACCTCAGACTGTCTTAATAGCTGTTTTATCAAAACTTGCTTCCAGGACAGCTTCAGCGATAGCTGCTGATTCCAGATGACCCCAATTGGTCCGGCCTCTCAGACTGTTCCAGTCAGGATTTCATTTAAGCCTGCACTTTCACAGCACACAGAGACTACAGCAAATGTTACAACTAGCTTTCTTAAGACTGGCCAATATCCCACTTTTCCTGCCCCCACCCCTACAGTGGAAAACAATGCCCCCCAGACAACAGGAATAGATTCTTATATATTGATACAAAATTAAGGTTATATTTTGGTTACAACATACTATATACCACTCACGTGTACTTATGTAATTCTTAAAACATGCAGTTTAAGTTCTAGTCTTTTTTAAAGCTGCTATCGCAAACTCTTCAGGATAATTAAGAAACGAAAACTAATAGGCATCAAATTTATGGTTTTGTTAGGTACTAGTTTAGTTAATCACAGGTGTTTTCTATGTTAGTCAGTCAGTATATGGCTAGAAGCAAGCAATTCAGATACGCAGATATACCACAGAAACCCAGAGATCTACAGAATATGGCATTTAAAGATGTTTTTATTAATTTGAGACTATCTTGACAATGAGACCTGTCAGCTACTGGCAGCAGCACCATCTTTCAACATCAAAGAAGGTGATGAGCATCAAAAAAATTTCTCCTCTAGGAGATGGCTACATATGTGGTAAGCCAGCCACTGTGCAAGAAAATGCTCCTGCTCATCTGCAGACATATCTCTGCCTAAAATGACTGAAAGGTGCAGGAAAGTTGACTGCCGAGCTTTGCAAGGACAAGGTAGGTAAGTCCTTCATATTACCCGCTTCGCAGAAAAGTCTGTCAGGTATTCTGAGTCAGAAGGCTAAAGACGATGCTTCATTGTTATAAAGATGTCTTGGGTGACTGTGCAGGCATCCAGCAGGCTCTGTCATGTGTATAGTTTTGGAAGCTACTTGCTCTGCACTTCCTCTTTATCCAGATGATATTTAGCCTTCTCGGGTCTCTGACGGTTGAAGACTAAGTAGCTATAATCTTACAATTAAGCTCAAATTGTTTGGGATTTATAAAGATGGTTTAGATCTAAAAAGATAGGTTTTAATCGATAATGCAAGTTATTATGCAACGTGATTTAGATACAGAAATTTGGATGCATAGATAGTACAATAGCATAGATAGATAGCATAGATAGTAGAATATTTTCTCCAAGGTTGCAAATACTAATAGACTGGACATTATGAGTGTACCTGATAGTATATAGTTTATTGATGATAGAGAAAAGTATTTTATTTAGACAAAAAGGGGGACATGTTGCAGGATTTTTGACCCCATTAAAAAAACCCCAAGACTATGAACCGTAAACCCCTGTTTCTTGTTTATTGTCAACAGGGGTTTATGGTGTGGTTCAGGTGGCCCTAGCACATACCTTTAATCCAAGATCTTACTGTACACAGGATTTAATAAAGTTAATACTAGGTCAAGAGGGTAGAGCAATAAACCAGCTAACGGGGATTAAAGAGTAGTAGAGGATTTGAGTTGAAGGGTGTTTAAGACAGCACGGATAAGAAGGGACTTTTTGAACTTTGAGCTAGCAAGCTCTTTGGCATTTAGGTTTTGTTTTTTTGGCTTTTCCTCCTGGGCTGTCAGCTGAGCTAGTGAGCTTTTGGGCTTTTTCCTCTGAGATGTGAGCTGAGTAGAAAGGTCATCTGAGTGCTTTCTCTGCCTCTCTGAGCTAGCAGGTTTTCACCCCAGCATCTGGCTCCTGAACCTTTATTGGAAAATTGAACAGTTGGGATTTTCATTATTTATAACAACACACAAAAATTAAGAAAGCATCATGCTTTGTAGCCAAGGCTGGCCATAAACCTATGATCTTCTGGGGTTATGTATTTTCTTATGGCATTGAAGGAAGAAGTGGTGATTGGAGCGCTTACAAATATATGTCACTTTTTTTTTTTCCAGTGTGAATTCCACAGTGAGCTTGAAGATGTGAGTTTGGACTGAAGCCCTTTCCACACTCCTGACCCTTAAAGAGTTTCTCCCTGTTATGAATACCCATATGGACTTAAAGATTTGAGGGGGGAGAGCCGGGCATAGTGGCGCATGCCTTTAATCCCAGCACTCGGGAGGCAAAGGCAGGCGGATCGCTGTGAGTTCGAGGCTAGCCTGGTCTACAAAGTGAGTCCAGGATGGCCAAGGCTACACAGAGAAACCCTGTCTCAAAAAACAAAAACAAAAAAAAAATTGAGGGGGGGACTGAAAGGCCTTTCCACACTCCTCACACTTGTGAGGTCTCTCTCCTGTGTGGACTCCCTGATGGTAACAAAGGTTCATGCTAATGTATCTCCCACTGCTGGATGTCTGTAAGGTTTCTTTCCAGTGTGGCCTGATGATACATAAACTGAGAATGGTATATAAAGTTCTTTCCACACACATAACACTTGTATAGCTTCTCCCCGGTGTGGATTCTTGAATGGGAGTGGAGGCCAGAGTGAAGCCTTTCCCACATACATCATCACATTGGTGTGGCTTTCCTCCAGTATGAACTCATCAATACACCCGATAACCAATGGGCTCATATCACGCTCTTCACACTTGTAGCCCTGAATAGACTCCCTGAGAAGCATGGAAATTTGACCTCCAGCCAAAGTCCCTCCGCCACTTCTGACATTTATGTTTTTTCTCCACTGTGGATTACTTGGTGTAGTTTAAGATTTGAACTATAACTGATGTCCTTCCCACACACATCACATGTTTATGGCTTCTTAGTGTAGTTAAAATAAAATATGGCTAACATTTATTATAAATCCTATCATTATTACAGTGGTATTATCTAACTCACTATCACAATCAATAAAGACACAGATCCCTGATAAATTTTAGAATAGCCTTATTTCACCTGAGGCATGACAGATATTACCTCCTGTGCTTTCCTTGCCTCCCAAGCCCCTATACTATGGCATATATTCTAATAATTTCTTTCTGGGATATCCATGTAGGCTCAATTTTCTTAACAACAATATTTTATTACGAATTTATTAAACAAGCCTACCTTCCTTACAACCTGACTAACCCAAACAATAGGAAAAGGAGATTAAAGAACACAATAATGAAACCTTAAGGATGTTACTTCTGAGGATCGATTCTCCTGGCATAGTCCGCAGGACCTCATCAAACCCGCAACCCCACCAAAGTTGCTGCTGGAACCTGGAGCAACCAGAACCTGAAGCCTCAGCTGGAGTCCAAAGCCTTGAAGCCGTCCCTGGAACAGTTCTCTCTAGGAGCATCTCTTGAAGTGTTGATGAACAGCCAAAACAATCCCAAGTCCTCTCCCTCTCCAAGTCTCTTGTTTGGGGCATGTGTATACACACACACACACACACACACACACACACACACACACACACACACACACACACACACACTGTTTTCAGCTGGCAACATCCAAGCTCCCCCATGAAGTGCTTTGACTTCTAAGGGGACAAACATTCTGCTCTCTCACTCTTCTGTTCCCCATTCCATGCTTGGGATCAACACAAAAACACGTTTATCCTTCATACATACCCCCCATCCATAATTCCATAAATACTCGCTCGTTCTGGATTGCTTTCCTCCATCCATGCTGATCTGACCGTGCGATCCTCTCTATGCTGACCCATCCATGGCTGCTCTGCTTCCTTCCCCTCACTCCCATACCTGTCTGCTTCTCTTTCCCAAGGTTCCTTTTGTTCCCAAAGCCCAGGAGCCTTCACCATACCTACCTTCCTCTGTCCCTGCCCAGGTATTGGCTTTTTACTGACCAATCAGGAACAATTTCTTAGGCAAGGTTTATGCAACAGGGGCAGGGATAGGTGAGAATGTGCTCGTCTGGGCAGCAACTAGATCTTGGAAGCCAGTAGTCAGGATCAGTACACAAGTCACCGACCAACCCCCAACAGTGTCTCTGATGTGGACTGTCCAGTGGGCTTGAAACCTTGAAGACTGACTGCAGCACTTCCCAGATGTCTCACATGGGAATGGCTTCTCTCCAGCATGGCCACTTGGAGGTACTTGAAGGACGGGGGCCCTGACTGCAGCTTCTCCCATATTCTTTACATGTATTGGGCTTCTCTCCTGTGTGAAGATCTGTATTTTGGATAAATACACGCCTAAAATTTGAATGGTTTCTCTCTGGTGTGGACTCCTGGGCGGCATAGAGTGAAACCTCTGCCATACACATCACGTTTGTAGGGTTTCTTCCCAGTGTGGACTCTCTGATGTATGAGAAAATCTGTTGTCTGGCAAAAGCTCTTTCCACCTTCCTCATATCTATAGGTTTCTTTAAAACCCCTGTGGACCCTCTGATTGACTCAGCCAAAGCCCTTGCCACACTTACATTTGTATGGCTCTTCATCCGTGTGCACCCTCTGATGACACTGGAAAATTGAGCTCGGACTAAAGCGTTTGCCACACTCCTCACATTTATAAGGTTTCTCTCCTGTGTGAGTTCTGTTGTCACAATCAATGGTGTTGGCTCTGTTTCTTAACAATTAGACTTTATAGCCAGGCGGTGGTGGCCCACGCCTTTAATCCCAGCACTCGGGAGGCAGAGGCAGGCGGATCGCTGTGAGTTCGAGGCCAGTCTGGTCTACAAAGAGAGCCCAGGACAGCCAAGACAGAGAGACCCTGTCTCAAAAAACACAACAAAACAAAACAAAACAAAACAAAAAAATTAGACTTTATTACACAACCCAACTATCCTATACAAGAGGGAAAAAAGGTTAAAGGGAAACAAGAATAAACCTTCCAGTATCTGTTTCACAAGACGGGTCCCTAGATGTCTCTGGCCTATACACTGGTTGTCTCCCCATCCACATGCGTTCCTGTAGCCTTTTCCTCTCCTCTCTGCCTGCAGGATAGGGCGATTTGGCAAGTCTCACTCCCGGATCCCTCCTCCCATCAATGTTTGATTAGAAACACAATAGCCTGGCCTGAGTCTTCCCTGAATTCTGGACCCAGGGTGGTTCCTGCCAGCTTTCAACAATGTCCATCTCAGTGGTGTATCCGTGGTGTTTCCAAACAGCATAGCTGGAGGCAAGACCCGCCCAAACTGCCTTCACCTGGGACAATGTCTGCAATCCTTCCACACAATGGGCTGACTAAAGCTCTTGTTGATGTGAGAGCCTTCCTGCTGTTGACTCTCCCACAATTGTCACATCTTGAGGACTTCCCCTCCACGTCTGAGGAGAATGAAAGAGGCTCTTTGCTGAAGTGATCACTGAATCGGGCCGCATTTCTCTAGTTCCTGTCCCGGGTGCGAATGCTGACTAAAGCAGCCCTCTACGGGGTAGACAGTGTGGTGAACGGAAAGCCCTGAGCTACACTATGTAGATACGGTTTCCCTCCTAAGGGCGATCCCTGATTACTACCATCATTAACGAGTCTGTCACATTCATTACATCTGTGGAGTTTCTGTTCTTTGTGAGTTTTAACTCTCTCCAAAATGATTTCCTCGATCTGCAAGCATACTCAGGTCCGACTAGCATATTTCTGCTCTGGTTCTGTTACTCTTGCAGGTACCTATTTTGGCAATAATTCTGAGTTCTTCAGATTAGAAAGCCTTCATGTTCAAGACAGCCGGAGCTGTCTTGTTTGTGGTACTTTATTATTGCTCCCATTTCTACAAGTATTTGAAAATGCTTCCTCAGAAGGTACCTGGCCATTTCCCATGAAACCTCTTTCCAGATTTCCCATCATGACCGCTCTTCCTGGGAAAGGTATTTTAGTGCAAATCTCTTGAGAATTGCCATCTCATCTCGATCCCTGCTGCCTGTAAGAGAGCAGTAGTAAAAACTGGGACAGGTAGTGGGAAAACTCCACACTAAGAACATGGGCTGCGCCAGACAGGACATAGGTCACCTTGTCGTTACAGCATTGCTTATTATTTTCTCATGTTTTCATTGAGGTGGAGGCAAAGAGTGGAATCAACAGCTTCGTGACTCCCACGTGTGCAGTGTGACCCATTTAGAGGCATATATCTAATGTATAATGTGAGTGCTACAAGGGCTGGAGAGATGGTGAAAGGGAAATTTTTTAATTAGCATTAAAGCAACCAGGACAGCAGAGCTCTCTAACTCATAAGTACAGGTCGGCAGGTATGCTAACACAAGGTCCCAGATGATAAGTCACAAAGAATGCGGAGCTAGGAGACAAAGGCCTGTTGAGTGTTCCAGGGACCGGCTGGCCGTAAAAGATAGGGAGGGTACACAAAGACAAATTCCTGAGAGAAACAGGTACCAGACATGGTCGAGTGAGTAATGAGCCAAGACCCCTCATCCAATCTTATGGTGTTTGCTTAATCCCCCCTCGAGGCCTGCACACAGTGTTCCAGGTTTGAGTTTAACCAGATGTGTCGTTAGCTCAGATAAACATCTACCCTCGGGTTCCGAGAAAAACAGGAACCAAGGACTGTTCCCATGTGATTAAGTCTGACCTTACCCCAGATCTGCCTACGCAATTTGCTGATGTTCAAATGTTTGAAACAACCAATCGTGTGTGGCCGCGCCAAAACTTCTCGCTCCCCTCGACATTTGACCATATAAACCCCAAGATCCTGGGCTTCTGGGTCGACCCCTCTGTCTCCTGCGTGAGATACGCATCGACCCGGAGCTCCGCCAATAAACTGCCTCATGTGTTTACAGCAAGACGGTCGTTTGTGTGTTTTTGGGTGCGCGCCATCCCGAGGCTTGAGTGAGGGTCTCCCTTCGGGGGGTGGGGCCTTACATTTTGGGGGCTCGTCCGGGATTTGCGCAACCACCCAAGACGCCCAACGACCCCTTGGAGGTAGGTCTGTGTGAGTTTTGTGTGTCTGAGTGCGGTGCTGCTGATTTTGTGTCTTGGTTTCAGTTTCTGGCAGCTGCCGCTGTGGGCCATAAGGACCCAGCGGCTGCGGAGGCAGACGTGCTAGAGCCGCAGGCTGCAACCCTGGGGGACGCCCTGAGGGTGAAGGGGAGTCAGGACAGCCTGACTGCCTATTTTCAGGACGAAGGAGACGGAGTGCTCCTTCTTGAGGGGAAGGTGCGGAAGCCTACCCCATCGGAACTTGCGTTCGGTTGGTTGTACAAGTCCAGACGTGGACGAGTGTGCTTGGATGTGATAGTGTCTTGCGTACTTATATTGTTTTTGTGCTTCTTGATTTTTGAAATGGGACAGACTGTGACGACCCCTTTATATTTGACTTTGGACCATTGGACGGACATTAGGGCAAGAAGACATAATCTATCCGTAAAAGTTAAGAAAGGACCCTGGCAGACCTTTTGCACCTCAGAATGGCCGACTTTCCATGCGGGGCTGGCCACCTGAGGGACTTTTGATTTACCTGCTATTAGAGCTGTCAGAGCAGTTATTTTTCAGGAAGGATCAGGGTTGCATCCAGACCAACAGCCTTACATCACTGTGTGGAAATATTTGGCCCATTACCCACCCCTGTGGGTCAAGCCCTTCATCTCACTTCGCCCACCAAGCTCCTGAGTCTTGGCGGTGCGAGAAGGCGCCATGGAAGAGAAATCAAAACCACGGCAGAGCGGAGGAAGTGAGCCCAGCGCACCACCAGAGCCTGTCCCTAAAATATATCCTGACATAGCAGAACCCTCTGAATGGCCCATGCCCCTGCTCCCACCATATCCCCGAATTCCCCAGCTGGTAGCCCCGACCTCAGCCCCGACCTCTGCCTCCGGGGCCACGGGTGATGGACCCTCAGCGGGCACTAGGAGGCGCTGTAGAGCAACCCCTGAGGGGCCTGATTCCACCGTGGCTCTGCCCCTTAGTGCTGTCCGGCTGGCCCCGACAGGCCAAAATGAGTTACAACTCCTACAGTATTGGCCTTTTTCTTCCTCCAATCTCTATAATTGGAAAACTAACCACCCACCTTTTTCAGAGAACCCTATGTGACTTACAGGTCTGATTGAGTCCCTGATGTTCTCCCACCAACCCACATGTGATGACTGTCAGCAGCTTCTGCAGGTTTTATTCACCACCGAGGAGAGAGAAAGAATTCTCCTCGAGGCTCGAAAGAATATCCGAGATGACGCTGAACACCCCATCCAGACCCTGGCAGAAATAGATGAAGGATTCCCCCTGACCCGTCCTCAGTGGGACTACAACACGGCAGAAGGTAGGGAACGGCTGTCCATTTACCGCTGGGCTCTGGTGGCAGGTCTCAGAGGGGCCGCGTGGAAGCCCACCAATTTGGCGAAGGTAAGAGAAGTCATGCAGGGAGCGACCGAGCCCCCCTCGGTGTTTCTAGAGAGGCTCATGGAGGCTTACCAGAGATATACCCCTTTTGACTCTATGTCAGAGGACAGCGAGCCTCCATAGTCATGGCTTTCATTGGACAGTCAGCACCTGATATTAGAAAAAAACTACAGCGCATTAGTGCATTGAGAGATTGCAAGATTATACCATCAGGGATGTGGTAAAGGAGGCTGAAAAAGTTTATCATAAAAAGGAGACAGAGGAAGTGAAAAACAGGAAAGAAAAAAGAAGGAGAGAGCTGAGGATGAGGAAAGAAGAAAGAAAGAGAGAGCTGAGGATAAAGAAAGAGAAAAGAAAGAGAGAGCTAAGGATAAGGAAAGATAAGAAAAAGGCAGGAAAAGAATCTGACAAGAATACTGGCCACAGTGGTAGGAGAAGGAAGGCGTCAGGGAATAGGCAGGCCTAGGCAGACAGGGAACCTGGGCGACAACAGAAGGCAGGGGCCAAGGAGACCCAGAGAAGATTTAACACTGCCATCTGATCTCAAAGATGCCTTCTTCTGTCTGAGATTACACCCTAACATCCAATCCCTGCTTGCCTTTGAGTGGCGAGACCCTGAAAACGGAAGAACTGGACAGCTTATGTGGATGAGATTGCCCCAGGGGTTTAAAAACTCCCCCACCCTATTTGATGAAGCCCTACATCGGGACCTTGCACCTTTCCTTGCTAATACTCCCCAGGTGACGCCTCTACAGCATGTAGATGTCCTCCTATTGGCTGCAGAGACCCATAAAAAATGTGAACTTGGGACTCAGAAAATCCTGGCTGAGTTAGGTGAGTTGGGGTACCGGGCTTCTGCCAAGAAGGCACAACTGTGCCGGACTGAAGTGACTTATCTGAGATACAACACCCTGAAAGATGAACAATGGTGGCTCACAGAAGCCAGGAAATGGACAGTGGCTCAGATCCCGACCCCAACCACCCCTCGCCAGGTAAGAGAATTCCTGGGGACCGTGGGATTCTGCAGGCTTTGGATTCCCAAGTTCACCACTCTGGCAACCCCATTATACCCTCTAACAAGAGAAAGGGGGGAGTTCACTTGGACTAAGAAACACCAATTGGCTTTTGAGACCCTCAAGAAGGCACTGCTACAAGCCCCTGCCCTAACACTGCCTGATCTGAACAAGCCTTTTACTCTGTACATTGACGAGCGGAAGGGGGTTGCCAAGGGGGTCCTCACCCAAACTCTAGGACCCTGGAAGTGCCCAGTGGCCTATCTGTCAAAAAACTGGATCCTGTGGCCAGTGGGTGGCCCTCTTGTTTGCGGCCAATAGCAGCAATGGCTGTATTGGTTAAAAAAAAAAAAAAAAAAATGCCGATAAGTTAACTATGGGCCAAAATGTGAAGGTGGTGGCCTCCCACACCCTCGAGAGTATTATCAGATGACCACCAGATCGATGAATGACCAAAGCCTGGATGACCCACTACCAGAGCTTGTTGGTGACAGAGCGGGTGATCTTTGCTCCGCCCACCATCCTTAACACCGCCGCCTTGCTACACGAAGCTGGCGAGACTCCAGTACATCAATATAAAGAGATACTATCTGAAGAAACCGGGACTCGGCCAGACCTCACTGACCGGCTGTCGCCTGGGGCAAAAACTTGGTTCACCAACGGAAACAGCTTCGTGGTAGAAGTTTTCATAGACACCTTCTCGGGGTGGGTCGAGGCATTCCCCACAAAAAAAGAAACGGCAAATGTAGTGGCCAAGAAGATACTTGAAGGAATCCTTCCCCAGTTCGGGATACCTAAGGTAATTGGGTCAGACAATGGGCCTGCCTTCGTCACCCAGGTAAGTCAGGGACTGGCCAGACAATTGGAAATAAATTGGAAATTACATTGTGCTTATAGACCCCAGAGCTCAGGACAGGTAAAAACAAACAAACAAATAAAACTATAAAGGAGACCTTAACAAAATTGACCTTAGAGACCGGTGGGGGTGATTGGACAGCCCTTCTCTCCCTTGCCTTGTTCCGGATACGGAACACACCTGGACCGTTGGGACTGACACCCTTTGAGATACTGTTTGGTGCACCACCACCTCTGTTTGAAATCCTAGAGAGCGTGGCGCGTCCTGATGACAGTTTTGTGCCTTCCACCCATCTTTTAGCCCATTTAAAGGCTCTCAAGATGATCAGGCGAGAGATTTGGGGACAGCTGAAAGACGCCTACACCGCTAGAGACCCTACAGTTCCTCATCAGTTCGAGATTGGAGATGCCGTCTTGGTATAGAGACACCAAGCTGGGAATCTCGAGCCTCGGTGAAAAGGACCCTACCTGGTACTGTTAACGGCTCCAACTGTCGTTAAGGTAGAGGAAATCCCCACCTGGGTCCATGTTTCACATGTAAAAAGGGCTCCTCCTGAGACTAGTTAAGATAAATGGATCCTGGAGAGGACTAATAATCCTTTTAAGCTGCATCTGCATCGCAGACGAGACCCTAAGTCAGGACAACAACCTCCATGCCCCGATGCAACAGACTTGGGAGGTGATCAATAAAGAGGGGAACAAAAAAAAAAAGGCTAGATAAAAGACGGAGGGACAGAAAAGCTCAACAAGGTTGGTTTGAGTCCTGGCTCACCCAGTCCCCCCTGGATGACTACCCTATTCTCTGCCTTAGCTGGGCCAGTGTTGGTGATTTGCTTGATTTTAATTTTTGGCCCATGTGTGGTAAATATATTACTTGCTCTTATTAGAGATAGAATTAGTGCTGTTCAGCTGATGGTACTAAGACAACAATACCAATCAATAAGAGACCTTGACAGGGCAGAATATAAATCTTTTACTCTAGAATAAAATAATACTCAAAAATTAGAACAGATATTCTAAGATTAGAATTATCAAGTAAAAGAAGAGGGGAATGAGAGAGAGAATTTTTAATTAGCATTAAAGCAACCAGAACAGCAGAGCTTTCTAACTCATAAGCCCAAATAGTTGAGATGCAGGTCAGCAGGTATGCTAGCCCAAGGCCCCAGATGATAAGTCACAAAGCTAGGAAACAAAGACCTATTGAGTGTTCCAGGGACCTGCTGGCCATAAAAGATAGGGAGGGTACACAGGGACAAATTCCTGAGAGAAACAGGTACCGGACATGATCGAATGAGTAATGAGCCAAGACCCCTCATCCAATCTTATGGTGTTTGCTTAATCCCCTTTGAGGCCCGCACACAATGTTCCACGTTTGAGTTTAACCAGATGTGTCATTAGCTCAGATAAACATCTACCCTCGGGTTCCGAGGAAAACAGGAACTGAGGACTGCTCCCGTGTGACTAAGCCCGACCTTACCCCAGATCTGCCTACGCAATTTGCTGATGTTCAAATGTTTGAAACAACCAATCGTGTGTGGCCGCGCCAAAACTTCCCGCTCCCTCCGACCTTTTACCGTATAAACCCCAAACCCCTGGGCTTCTGGGTCGACCCCTCTGTCTCCTGCGTGAGATACGTGTCGACCCGGAGCTCCGCCAATAAACTACCTCGTGCGTTTACAGCAAGATGGTCGTTTGTGTGTCTTTGGGTGCGTGCCATCCTGAGGCTTGAGTGAGGGTCTCCCTTCGGAGGTCTTTCATAAGTAGTCATTATTATGGGATCTTGGGGCCAAGAGGAAAAAGACACACACCGTACTACAGCAGGGTCTCTCAATCAAACCCAGGGTTCACCAACATGGGCAGTATTGCTGGGAAGCTTGCTCTAGCAGAGCTCCCATCTCTGCTGCCTGCGGCTATGCTCACTTGACATTTGAGGGGTTTTCTGGGGATTCAAACTCCAGTCCTGGTTCCCTTTAACTCTGGAGACACCTTTCTGGCCCTAGATATCAACTTAATATAGGTTTGTTTCTCTAGACAGAGTTTCTCCACGTAGCCTTGCCTGTCCTGGAACTCACTCTGTTGACCAGGCTGGCCTCAAACTCAGACTCCACCTGCCTCTGCCTCCTGAGTGCTGGGATTAAAGTCGTGTGCCACTGCCACCTGGCTTCTAGATACTATTATTTATTTGTTTGTTTGTTTGTTTGTTTACTTATTTGTTTACGCCTTCATGCACACCAGAAAAGGCATTCAGATTCCATTACAGATGGCCTGTGAGCTACCTTGTGGTTGCTGGAAATCGAACTCAGGACCTCTGGAAGAGCAGCCAGGGCTCTTAAACGCTGAACCATCTCTCCAGTCACTCTATATCAACTTTTATAAGAAGGATGCAGACAATATAAGTTCTAAACCAACTGAGAACAACTAAAAGAGATGACACTATGGCATGAAAGGTGAACAAGAGGAAGAAATGCGGGACTTGGTAAGTTAAAAACATAAGTACATGCTTATAGAAAGATATATACATTATAAAAAGAGGGGTTATTTTTCTGGTCAATTTAAGAAGTGATTTAATTGTGATTGAACTCAAATAATCCTGATATACATGAATATTAACAAGCTGACTGACCGCATTTTTTTTTTAATTCTAACTGTATTCTAATAATTATACAAGGCACAAAATGAGGTGCAGAGACTCTCACTTGTAATCCCAGTGCTTGGGAGGTGGAGGCAGAAATAGTGGCAGTAAGAAATAATCCTCGGCTGCACAGTAAGTTTGAGACCACCCTGAGCTGTATAAGACCCTGTCTTTAAGAAATAAATAAATAAATAAAAAGGAGGGGCTGGAGAGATACCTTAGCCATTAAGAGTGGAGACTCTGACCGCCAGAGTCTATTCCTGGAATCCCGATTGAGAGTCAGAGTCCAGAGTCGATGAAAACGCAAAGGAATTTATTACACTGATGCGTTAGGGTCCCCCATACTCCGGGGAGATGGAAAGATCCTGTTCTGTAATGGTGAAGGGCTTAAATACCCTTACAGAAGCAGAACTTAGTACAAAACATGATTGGTTACTTGACCTTTACAATGATTGGTTACTAGTTATTTTATCCCTGAGGGGACAAGAGCTCAGCTTGGGAGTTGTCAGATGCTTGGGACAGGTATGAGGATGTGGTTTTTCTCGGATAGAATACAACAGCCCTGAGGCCATCTTGGAAAGTACCGAGTGGCCAAGGTTGAAAAACAGCTTTTCTATCTATCTCTTCAAGAGCTTCCAGGAGAGTGGAGTTCCGCACCCACATGACCCACAACTGCCTGGAACCAGTGCTCCAGAGAATCTGATGCCTTCCACTGGCCTCCTCAGGCACCTGCTCGCACACATGCCCATTGTCTTCCACCCAACTCCGCTGCAAGTGTGCACATTCCACGCGCACACTCTCTGTCTCCCTCTCTCTCCTGCACATTAACACACACACACACATACACAAATCTTTTGTTTTGTTTTTCGAGACAGGGTTTGTCTGTGTAGCCTTGGCTGTTCTGAACTCACTTTGTAGACCAGGCTGGCCTTGAACTCGCAGCGATCCGCCTGTCTCTGCCTCCCAGAGTGCTGGGATCAAAGGCGTGCACCACCACGCCCCGGATCATTTTATTTTATTTTGGTTTTTCGAGACAGGGTTTCTCTATGTAGCCTTGGCTGTCCTGGACTCGCTTTGTAGACCAGGCTGGCCTCGAACTCACAGTGATCTGCCTGCCTCTGCCTCCCGAGTGCTGGGATTAAAGGCGTGCGCCACCACGCCCGGCTCTGGATCCTTTTAAAAACACATAAAATGTGATCATGTTTCTGGTGGCAAATTTGACCCCATGAGCTGAAGGGACATCCCAACAAGAAAGTGTCCTTGGTGCAGTACCTAGGGCTGTGACAAATGACTCCTCCTTGCTGTTTGGGGGTCGCAGAAGGAAAGGATGGGGAGAGACTGTTTCCTGAGGGATGTGAGGGAAAAGGACAAGCATTCTCCTAGAGCCAGGGCGGGCTCTGGTCACAGGGCTTCCAGGGAGGCGTAAGCGTGAGGCTAAGGACAGGGCTGGGCCCACAGCAGAAGACTGGGGTCCATCCTGGGTACTGCCAACTTGCCACTCAACCAATGGTGGGAGGGCGGGGCGTGGCCATAGAATTGAACTTCCGGTCTTTACACTTTCTGTCTTCTCTCTTCCGGTTTCCGGGAGCCGCTCTCCTGCAGGCTAAAGACTTGAAAGGGGATGAGGCTCATGCTGGATGGACTCTGCTCCCTGATCAGAAAGAGGGTGGTAGCCTAGCTCTCCACAGGCAGAGCAGCTTGGCTTGCTCTATCTCCTGAACTACACTTCCCAGAAGCCATCGGGAGAACGAGCACCTGCCCTCCAGGTAGTCTTGGAATACACTTCCCAGAGCTCTCCCTTCTTCCAGTCACTTTACCCTCCTCACAAAGGAAGCCATGTATCCTTGTGATGGGTTAATTCCTGGAATGTTATGTAGTTTGTGGTCACTGGTACAAGATTCCTGACAGAAATAACTTGAAAGGTTTTTGGTTTTGTTGTCGCTTTTTTTTTGTTTGTTTGTTTTGGGCCAAGTTTTAAAGGGATTTCAAATCATCATGGCTCGAATGTCCTGGTGGAAACACCTCTGGCTTGGGTGCGTATAAATGCAGTCTCCATCAGGTGACTGGTTCAAAAAGCAGGGAAAGCAAGCCAGAACCAGAAGCGAAGGTCTACCCTCGAGGCCCCATTTCTAAAATGTCAGTAACTTGGGATGGGTCAAGTGTTGTAATACTTGAGTCTGGGGCCACTTCCCACCTAGTCTAATGGTGTAGTATGGAGAATCTTGTTACTGCCAGACTATCAAAATTCGTTGTCAGCCTACACAATCAGAAAGGATAATTGAATCTAAAAACAAAATCACGAGACGAAGTCCAAGCACATGAGACCCAACTTGACAACAAAGGTTGGGATAAAGGATGGATATTAACAATAAAAGGGGGCTGGAGAGATGGCTCAGAGGTTAAGATCACTGACTGCTCTTCCAGAGGTCCTGAGTTCAACTCCCAGCAACCACATGGTGGCTCACAACCATCTATGATGTGATCTGATGCCCTACTCTGGCCTGAAGATGTACATGCAGGCTGAGCACTTTATACATAATAATAAATAAATAAGTCTTTAAAAAGAAAAAGAAAGGCCGGGTGTGGTGGCGCGTGCTTTAATCCCAGCACTCGGGAGGCAGAGGCAGGTGGATCGACCTGAGTTCGAGGCCAGCCTGGTCTACAAAGTGAGTCCAGGACAGCCAAGGCTACACAGAGAGACCCTGTCTCAAAAAAAAAAAAAAAAACAAAAAACAATAAAAGGACAATACCAAACTGATACCGCCGACGACACAAGTGCTGAGCGGCTCTTGTGTCTGCAATGGGAACTGGACTCAGGACCTGTGCGTGACAGGATTTTAACTCTGAGCTGCATCCCCAGGTCCAAAGTATGTTTCCATATGTATTAGGACGTATACCAGCAGGGCTGTATGGCGAAACAGAAACCACGCCAGCAGCAGATCCACTTAAGAGGTTTATTAAGGGAAGGCAATACAGAGACAGCCTTGGAGACACACGAGGGAAGGAGGGGCGGGGGATGGGGAGAATTCCCTTTATAGGTCGACCTAGCGCACTCAGGAGGCGCACACGCATGTGCAGAGGGTGCACACGTGGCTTAGGGGACCTGAATCCTGCAGGCCGGTGGTGACGTGTTGCCGATGACGAGTTTCCAGGGTGGCTTTGGTGTTGCCTGTTTTCCCACAGTCATCAGGGCCTTTAGAGGTGCCTTTATTGCTGCCTGTTTACTAACTTTATGCCAGCAGGTTCTGAGTTTTTATTAAGCGTGTTAGGGTTCTTGTTCCAAACAGAAACGTACACCTCAACAGTTTCAAAAAGCATATTCCCCGCTGGGCGTGATGGCACACGCCTATAATCCCAGATTTCAGGGAGACAGAAGCAGGCAGATCTATCTTTGTGAGTTCGAGGCCAGCCTGGTCTTAGAAGCAAATCCAGGCTAGCCAAAGCTATACAGAGAAACCCTGTCTCGTGAAACAAGCAAAAAGTACTCAGCAGTACAACGATTACGCCATTCACCAGCAGTTTTCTTTAAAACGAACACTACGGCACTTCCCCAAAAAGTCCTGATGAGACGCCCTTTCCCCAAGTTCTCCTTGTAAACACTATGGCTCCCTATGGCTTGGGGGAAGTGCAGAGCCAAGCAACTCAGCTAGTGGAGAGTGAGACTGTGTCCTCTTTTCTGACCAGGCCTTCTTACGATAATTAACAGCGTCCGGAAACACTGGGATGTAAGGAGCCAGAGTCTGATCCCTGGTACATCACATGGTGGAAAGAGGGAACTCCCCAAAAGGCGGGTGCTGATCTCCACTATGCCTCCACTAGGATGTGAAGGCGCCCACACACACACTAAGTTGTTTTGTTTTTAAGGTTAAGTTTTCCCTATGTGTATGCTTTGCCTACAGACATGCACGCGTGTTATGTATTGGTCTTCTGGAAATAAGGTTATGGATGGTTATGAGCCACCATATATGGGTGTTGGGAACCGGTGCTTCCGCAAGAGCAACGAGTGCTCTGAGCTGCTGAGCCGTCTCTACAGCCCTCACATGTAATTAAATGCAAAAATAAAATAAAAATAAAAGTCCACGTGACACAAGTCTGTCAACGCACTATTTTATAGAACACTTTTCGGGACTGGATTCCTTGACGTTTTTACCATCTTTCTTGCTCTTAGAAGGCTTACCACTGCTGTGGATCCTGTGGTGAATTATTAGATTTGACCGCCAACCAAAGCTCTTACCACACACCTCGCACTTGTAGGGTTTCTCGCCCGTGTGGACCCGCTGATGAGACTGTAGTTGCGAAGAGCGACTGAAGACTTTGCCACACACGTCACATCTGTACGGCTTCTCTCCCGTGTGGACTCTCAGGTGGACTTGAAGGTTGGAGTTCAGAGTATAGCCTTTACCACACACGGTGCATACATACGATTTCTCTCCGGTGTGTATGCCCTGATGGGCCTGCAGGCTTGAAGGGCGACTGAATTCTTTCCCACACTCCACACATTTGTAGGGTTTCTCTCCCGTGTGGACTCTCTGATGGATGTAAAGATTGGAGCTACAAATGAAGCTCTTCCCGCATTCCTCGCATTTGTACGGCTTCTCTCCCGTGTGGACTCTCTGATGGGACCGAAGGTGTGAATTCCGACTGAAGCTCTTGCCGCACGCGTCACATTTGAACGGTTTCTCCCCCGTGTGGAGTCTCTGGTGATCTTGAAGGTGAGAGGCCTGGCTGAAGGCACTCCCACAGGCCTCACAATTATAAGGTCTCTCCCTGGTGTGGACTTTAAAGTGAACATTCAGGGCTGATCTACAACTGAAATATTTCCCGCACTGCTCACATTTGTACGGTCTCGCTACTGTGTGGTCCTTCTGGTGGATGGGTAGATGCGGACTATGGCCGGATTCCTTATGTTTTTCTCCTGTGTGATCTCCTTGATACACGCAACCATCTGTGCTGTCGTGGAAGCCTTCCCCACGTCCACCACTTGCACGAGCCCTCTCTCCTGAGTCTAACAGTTGGTGGGGATCAGGAACGGCTTCTTTACACCGGTCATTTTCCTGCCCGGTGTGAATCATTCCATTCTGATCAGATGGCGCCGTCTTTATACCATTATCCCTCCCGGGATCGCAGGGACTATAAAGCTCTTCACGTTTGTGCGCTCTACGACTTGTAGAGTGACCCAGTTCGTTTCTCGTGGCAATCTGTCGGTATCCATCCTTATGTTTCTGAGGCTCAGTCAGAAAATGTTTCGGGGTTCTCAAAACTGGAAACAGGAGGCTTCCCGCGTCAATGGGAACATTTGCTTTATGACTCCGTAGAGAGCCCTCATCTTCAGAAACGTGAGCAGAGAACCCTGCCTCGAACTGGCACGGGGAGCCGCCCTGTAACTGAGGACTATTTGCCTCAGCGTCTTGACACCTCGTTAAGTCGTCTGTCACCCACCGCCAGATTTGCCAGCAGGAAAGGGCTTCAGGTGACCCCCTACCTCGGACAGCCCTTAGCTCACTCTGACTGTCAATTCCTATAAAGACAGAGAGAAAGACATGTGAAAACTGCCCACACTTCAGGGTTCACACTTAGGACATAATACTAGACTTTAAAGCAACTCAAGACGTTCCTTGGCTTATTTTTCTCATTATTAATGAAGTTTCCTGGCTTAAATACTGACAGAAACCAAGATATAGTCACTGAGCTCCCAACTATTAAGACCCAACAAAACCAAAGGCGGAGAGATGGCTCAGCAGCTAAGAGCATTGGCCACTCTCCAAGAGGACTTGGATCGATTCACAGTATCTCCAGTCCCAGGGCATCTGACACCCCCTTCTGGCTTCCATGGGCCTCAGGCACAAATGTGACACACATAAATACACGCAGGCAATCACCCACATACGTAAAATAACAATTTAAATGTTTGAAAGAAAACCAATAAAACTTAAAAATCCAACAAAAACAATAAATCTTAAAAATCAATTATTGAAAAAAAATCAATTATTGATTGACTACTTTTAAATCATGTATCTTTCCTACTATATGACAGTGGCAACAGGAAGTTGACAATGTTTTCTAGCCACTGCGCAGAACCGTGCCTGCGTTCGAGCCATAAAGTGCTACAACTTCTGAAACCACGCCACTTGGACTGCAGTTGGCAGCAACAGCAAGCCCCATGGATGAGGAACGGAAGACTTTCACCTAAATTTCTCGCCCTCTGGGTCGCCCTCTTCGCCCGAAGCTTCTCTTCTCTTTCTGTGTGTGGCTTATCTCGTTTGAAAAGTTGATACTCTGTGAACATGCAAAATCACAAATGTAAGGAGGGCACGCTAGGGTGGAAATGCTCTGGAAACTTCCGTCGCAACTGAACCATCAATACAATGGAAACGGTGTGTTTAAGCTCACACACACATAGCCCAGCGAAGAAACACCATTTATTATGTGACCCTCCCAACCATAAACATATACTTCAAAAGCAAAGTTTGAGTGACCTACTGTTAGCTCACATCTGCCGTCCTCAAATCTCTCACTCACTCACTCACTCAGCTTTTCCTACAACACGTATTATTTTCTTTAAGAAGTGCTGGCGTTTTCTACTATAGCATGTTTCATTAAAAGTTGCCAGTATATGTGCTGGAGAGATGACCCAGTGGCTAAGAGCACTTGTTGCTCTTCCAAAGAACCAGACTTCTGTATCCAGCATTTACAACTGCCTAGCCCCAGCTGCAGAGCATCCAATGCCCTTTTCTGGCCTTGGATGGCTCCCACACAAAGGTCTCTCCTCTCCCTCTTTCCTCCCCCCCCCCAGCACCCTCCCCACACATGTTGGGGGATGGTCTGATGTATTTTGATGTTAATTACTGCTTGCTGTCTGACCCAGCTTTTGCCTAATAAAAAGCCATCCCACCTAGGCAGGGCAAAGGAGATAGGTGGGGCTAAGAGAGAGAGGAATTCTGGGAAGAAGAAGAAAGATGGCCACAAGAGGAAAGTAGAGAGACCTGAAGGGAAGAGAGGAAGGCCGCCACGGGTTAGCTGGAGGAGAAACATGGCCGGTGGCGTGGATGGAGAATCCGGCCCAGATGAAGATCATGAGCAAGTATTTGGGATTATGGATGGGAGGTAGCTTGGTGGAAGTTATTGGAAGCAGATGGCATGGGATTGAGACAAGGATCCCATGCCTGCCCCACTATGGGAGGTGGTTTAGAGGATTAAGATCTGCCCTGCCCCAGGTTAACTAAGGCTATTTTAAAATATAACAATTGTCTGTGTCTTGATTGATTGCTAGCCAGGCCTACTGGTAATACAGATAATTTTATAAACAATATACAACCATCTGTAACTCTAGTTTCAAGGGATCCAACAACCTCCACTGGTCTCCACAGGTATCAGGCAATGGACTCCTGTACATAAAAATAAATAAACAAACAAACAAACAAATAAATGAAACTTCCTGAAAGAGCCTGTTCAGATTAAGACAGGAAACAACCCATCTCTGTCCACAGGAACGAGCTAAGTCAGGGAACCATTTTGAGAGCCCCGAAGCTCTACAACTCCAAGGTCACAAAGATCTGTGCCAGATGGCACCTGTCCTTACCCACTGAAAGCAGGTTCCGAAAATTCTCCACCATCACATCTTGGTACAGCTTTCTCTGGGAGGAGTCCAGCAGCCTGAACTCTTCCTTCGTGAAGACCACGGCCACGTCCTTGAATGTTACTGCCTCCTGCAACAAGCACACATGACCTCAGTCTTTAAAAAAGAAAAAATCACTGCTGTTAGTGACATCCCTCAGAGTTGAAATAGTCTATCTTTGGGGAGAGAAGGAATAAGCTTGTCAAGTCTCAGGAAGTTCCAAAAGGAGGCTCCTTCGGAGTCTGAAATTAAACAACTCACAAGTCACAGGAAGTCCCTGAAACTGACCAGATGTCCAAGGACCCTTGCGTCACAGAGTTAAATGTGTAGTAAAAAAAAAAAAAAAAAAAAAACTGCTGAGGAGACTCAGGTCAACAGAGTTTCCTGGAAGAGGCTCTCCTACCTATTGAGGTGTCTGCAAGGTATATGTAAAGGTATATGTAGAGTTCCAGGGTAACCTTTCTGTGATGCAGCAGCCTTGGAGTCATCACGCTCCCAGGAGTAACCCCAATAAACCCACTAACATGGACTTAGGTAGTATTGCTACTTGAGTCTGTTGTAGGTTTTCTGTGGGAAGGACTCTAAGCTTTGTCACAGGTGAAAGCAGTCTTGGCGGGCTTTGCCCTTGGACACACCACGGATACTCCCCGAGATTAACCTTGAGATAGACTTGGGTGGAGCCATCCTGGGCCTGGAATTCAGGAAGCAGACTGGGGAACTCCACCTGGACTATTGTGTTTCTAATCGACCCTCAATGGGAGAGGGAGACCGCCCCTTGCATGTGAGACAGGCAGGCAGAGGACAGAGAAGAGCAGCAGGTCCAGACCAGGCTTGAGCGCACTTGGATCAGCAAGAGGATCAGCAAACAGGCCGGAACAGCGCGCAGGCCAGAGACACCTAGGGACCCGTCCTGTGGAACGGATACCGTAAGGTTCCCTCTTTTTTCCCTTTAACCTCTTTTCCCTCTTGTGAAAGCTAGTTGGGTTGTATAATAGAGTTTAATTGTTAGGAAACGGAGCCAACAGGTTCCCTACTTGGGATAAGCAGATGTTTGTTTGTGTCTCCCTAGGAGAAGGATGAACACCAATGTCCACTAGAGGGACAGTGGCCTGGAAAAGGTAGGGGGAGTAAAACTTAGAGGGACAAACAAACACCCGGCATATCCAAAGGACTTCAAGTGCGCACGCGCGTGCGTGTGCGCACACACACACACACTTTAAAATTTTTTTTTTAAATTACATTTCATTTATTCGGGCTGGAGAGATGGCTCAGTGGTTAAGAGCACTGTCTGCTCTTCCAGAGGTCCTGAGTTCAATTCCCAGCAATCACATGGTGGCTCACAGCCATCTATAATGTGATATGGTGCCCTCTTCTGGCCTGCAGGTGTACATGCATGCAGAACACTGTATATGTAATAAATAAAAATTTTAAATTATATTTATTCTGTGTGTGTGTGTGTGTGTTAGTGCTTGTATGAAAGGCAGAAGGTGACTTATGGAAGTTGGTTCTCTCCTGTAAGGAAACAGTCACCAGAGCCTAGCTATCTCGAAAGCAATTCTTCCAATTTGCTCCCATTTTGTAAGCAGGGTCAAGCTGAGTGCATATTCCTAGGCTCGGGGGACCAGCTCCTACAAAGCCCCTCTAAGTGTTTTCTTAATTGTCTGTTAAGCCAGTAAAGAATGTGGGACTTGCTGCTATCTTAACCAAGGTGCCTAAGTTATAAAGATCTGTAACTAATCGCCTGCCACGCCCTCATTAACTACATGCAACCGACCTGGCTCCTTTGTTTCTTTGCCATATTGAGCTCCACACCAGATGTCTAGGAGGATGAGTTAAGGGCCTGGAAGGCAGGTGCCTTGGATAAAGTCCAGTCTCCAACAGATAGTCCGTTGTTGTTTGGTTTGGTTTGGTTTTTTGAGACAGGGTTTCTCTGTGTAGCCTTGGCTGTCCTGGACTCACTTTGTAGACCAGGCTGGCCTCGGACTCACAAAAGTCTACAAACCTCTGCCTTCCGAGTGTTGGGATTAAAGGCGTGCGCCACCACACCCAGCTGATACTCCGTTGTTTAACCCTCAGTGTCAAAATACTATCGGATGACACTGCAGCTCACCCAAGCGCCCCCTCATTTTATGGGTTCACCCTTTAAATACGGAATACAGCTTCCCCTCGGGGATGTGGTTCAGATCCCGAGCTGACCATCTCCCCGAGTGCTCTCTCCAAAAATAAAACTTTCATTTTTTTTTTTTTTTTGAGCTGCCGCCCTTGGAGACAAGCCCCTTGGCCCCGGAGCCATCTTGTCTGCTCCCAAATGTTCTGAGTCTCCTCACTAGAGAAAAAGCCTCCAGCTTGAGGATTATCACGGCCTTCTGACTGCGAGAACAGCAAGCTCTACTCACCATGGGCGCGCTCACTTTTTATCTTTCCTTCTGGGAGGTGCAGAGCCTAGGGTGGAAATAGGAAAACAGAGCCGTCAACGGACACTGAGCCAGCGCGCCACTGACCGCACGGTGGGTCCTCAGATAGGCAGGTGTACATCCCTCGTAACCTATGGTCAGAGGATAATGGGCAACACCACGCAGGATATCCACTCCTTTCAGGAGCACATCACAGAGCAGCGTGCCCAGCCACAACATGCGAGATCTCCCTGCACTACTTTTACGCAACTCTCTGGAAGTTTTAAATTAGAAGGAAAATTTCAGTAATCAGAGGTAATAACGGTGACAATGATATACATGGAAATAACATGTAATGCTCCTTCACAGTAAATGGTACTGGGGGTGGGGGCGGGGTTGGTAGGAGGGCACGCGCCTTTAATCTCAGCACTCGGGAGGCAGAGGCAGGCAGATCTCTGTGAGTTCAAGGCCAGCCTGGTCTACAAAGTAAGTCCAAGCTAGCCAGGGCTACGCAGAGAAACCCTGTCTTGGAAAAAAAAGAAGAAAGAAAAAGAAAAAAGAAACTTTTCAGCTGGAGAGATGGCTCAGAGGTTAAGCACACTGGCTGCTCATCCAGAGGTCCTGAGTTCAACTTTCAGCAACCACATGGTGGCTCACAGCCATCTATAATGAGATCTGGCGCCCTCTTCTGGCGGAGAGGCACACATGCAGCAGAAAGTTGTATACATAATAAATAAATAATCCCCCCCCCCCCGCCTTTTTTTTAATGGTACCCAGCCTTCTCACAACTGGGGGAAGTACTCCACTACAACAGAAGGCAATGAATCCACTTGCTGGAGCCTACAGGAAATGCATCACGGAGCCTAATCTGATCCTACCCACACCACTGCCTCAGACTGCTTGAGATCCAAACAGGGTCTCTCTGTGTAGCCTTGGCCGTCCTAGACTCGCTTTGTAGACCAGGCTGGCCTCGAACTCACAGCGATCCACCAGCCTCTGCCTCCCAAGTGCTGGGATTAAAGGCTTGCCACACAACATCCGGCTGGCCTGCTTGGGATTTTTAGTGGGCATGGCTGTGGATAATATTGACTAAGGCTGGGCAGGGTTACAAGGTACCCAGCGCCATTTCACCTGTGGCCTGCAGCACAGTGAATTTTCCAGGCCTGAATTTTCGAGTGAGCCCCATTCCCTGAACTGTTCACACTTTCCCTATGAGGGGGTCACCTGGATCTTGTTAGAATGCAGACTCCTGGGATGTATCTGCAGGAATTCTCGGGTGGCTGGGTCTTGAATCTAGGCACCGCTACCCAGGAGAGGCCAAGGCTGCTGGTTCATGGTGCATTTCTGAACTGCTGCAAGGGACAGCTAGTCCCAACAAACACGGCCACCACTTAAAAGAAACTTACCCAAGAAAACCCAAAAGAACCACGTCATTGTTAGAACAACCACTGTTCCATTTACATGCTAAAGCAGTAACAACTGTTTGTCTTTACAAAGTTTTCTATTTTCAGACATTCCCACGTCTACGATGTAAAAATTATAAGGCGGGTGTGGTAGCACTCGCCTTTAATCCCACCACTTGGGAGGCAGAGGCAGGCGGATCGCTGTGAGTTCGAAGCCAGCCTGGTCTACAAAGTTAGTCCAGGACAGCCAAGGCTACACAGAGAAACCCTGTCTCCAAACACCAAAATAATAAAAAAATAAAAAAATAAAAATAAATTATTTGGAAAATCTGGAATAGCACTTTCTGAAAAACCTAATACAATGGGCTGTGGAGGTGGCTTCCTGAGCTCCATCTCAAGAACATGTTTTTTATATGAAAAAATGGGTGAGTGGAGGGTATGGGGGCTGCACGCCTGAGGCACAGGTCTGTAATGGCAGAGCTGAGAAAGCATCTAACCGCATTGTCTCTCCTGCTTCTTGGCCAGCCAGCCTCACCTAATTAGGCAAGCTCCAAGTCTACAAGGTGACTTGGTGGGTTAAAGGCACTTACCACCAAGCCTGACTGAGTTTGAGGTGAGCAGCAACTCCCCAAAGTACTCTCATAATCTTCACATGCACAGCGCAACTCCTATGCCCTACTCCAAATAAACTGTAAGTGAGAAATCAGTGGATGGGGCCTGGAGAGACGGCTCAGAGGTTAAGAGCACTGGCTGTTCTTCCAAAGGCCCTGAATTCAATTCCCAGCAACCACATGGTGGCTCACAACCATCTATAATGTGATCTGGTGCCCTCTTCTGGCATACAGGTGTACATGCAGGCAAAACACTGTATACTTAATAAATAAAAAAAAATCTTTTAAAAATGGGGTGGGAGCTCAGCACTTAAGAGCTCTGACTGCTCTTCCAGAGGTCCAGAGTTCAATTCCCAGCAACTACATGGTGGCTCACAACCATCTATAATGAGATCTGGTGCCCTCTCCTGGCATGTAGGCACACATGCAGTACAGAATACTCTATAAATAAATAATTGGATGAATGAATAAATAAGCAAACAAATAAATAGAAATATCAGTAGATGGCTGCTAGGAACCAGAGGCTGATCTCCAGCCTACACACACACACGCACAGGTGTGGACAAAAATACAAACCGTGCTCTCAAGACTCCTTCGAGAGAGTTCTAACCTATACTCACATGATACTGGCTGGTTTCCTTGAAGAGATTGGACCAAAAAGACTGAGCAATTGGGTGTGGGTTCGCATAGTCTAGCTTCTGTGGTTCCTAGCCTTTGTGGTTTCCTTTGTAAATTAAGGTCTAATTACAGTCATTCCCGGGTGTAGGACCCACACACCCCCCAACATTAATCTTACTCGTGTGGTACTCCTCACACCCTGCTTTTGGGGAAGTCAGGGTTGCCGGGGAAACCAAACATTGTAAAATTACAATTCCATCTATTAAGTCTCAGGGTTCTGGCAAGTAGCCAGCTCCCTTTTCTATAAAGGTGGGCACAACCCGGAGCTTGCCGGTTCACATGCCAGGCGGTTTTGAGCATTTCCCTCCAAAGATGTACTAGGAATGTCTAACTTCTCTCTTCTGTAAAACAGCCAGTAAAATGCACAGAGGGATCCGACCAGCTAGCACCACAGAGGCAGAGCCCGCTGTGGGGCGGGAGAAGCTGGGCTGTAGGCCGGGAGGGGGAGCCGCAGGAGGGAGGAGGGGTCTGAAGGAGGGGAAAGAGGGCCTGCAGGAGGGAGGGGCGCTGCAGAGGGGGGAAGGGGGCTGTAGCGGGGAAGGGGGCTACAGGGGGGGAAGAGGGCTGCTGGGCGGGGGAGAGGGCTGCAGGAAGGGAAGGGGGCTGCAGGCCCGACGGGCTACAAGCTGGGGGGTGAGGGGGAGGAAGGGTGCGAGGCGGGAGGGGACCCCAGGCAGGAAGGGTGCGAGGGGGGAGGGGACTACGGGCGGGAAGGGAGCCACAGGAGGGTACAGGAGCTGCAGGAGAGTAGGGGAGTTGCAGGAAGGGAAGGGCGGGCACAGGCGAGAGAGGGGGCTGCAGGCCAGGAGAGGGAGCAGCAGGCGGAGAGAGGGGACTTCAGGCCAAGAGCGAGGGCAGCAAGCAGGGGAAGAGGGGCTGCGGGGCGGGGGAGGGGAGCCGCGGGAGCGGCTTGCACTGAGGGCCCGCAGACCCAGGCACGCTGCTGCCTCCGGTGCACGTCGCTGCCCCTTACCTTTCAAACCTCACTCCTTCCTTCTCGCCTCATATGGAAGAACTGTCCATCTCAGACGCCTCTAGGGGACATCCTAGAGGTCTTTGGCTAAAACAACCCAAACCCGGATGACGGGTTGCTAAACAAGCCAACCTGAAGCTGACGATATCCCAGAATTCCGCGTGGAGACAACTGCGGCGCTTGGCTCCGTGGTAACGGAAGTGAGGATGCAGAGGCTTGGATGGCCCGTCCCAGAAGCCGGAGGAGGAGTACCGCCCTCCTGTATTGAATTTCCCTGGTGGTGGTGGTATTCCCCCCCCCCCCCCCATTTCTCATACTCCCTAAGACAGACTAGTCTGAATCAGGGCTACAAACCAAAGGTTCATAGGGCTAGGGGCGGAGATTAAGAGACTTCAGCGGGGAACTCCAGAATACAAGATGCTAGAAGACAGTCCAGGAATGGATATAGAAGGTTCAGGAAACAGTACCAAGTTACAGGAAAGAGAAGAATTGCTGTTAGGGTCTTGGTTGTAGATGTGCTCCTGAGAGATTACCAGAAAGATCACACCTGAGACCATCAGACACCTGAGAACACCCCCCGCCCCCGAAAAAAAAAAAAATGACCCTGGAAGGAGTGGAGAAGCAAAAATCACAACAGTAACATAGCTACAGGGAACATTCAGAGCAGCTTCAAAACAGTGTAATTAGTAACTAAAACAATCGCGGCGGGGCGAGGGAAGGAGGTGTAGTGTGATTTATCTTGTGTGCCAGGCCCTTGAAAGGGTCCCCAGTTTCTACTTAACTGGCCCTTTAAGAATCCTTAGCTGTTAGCACTCAGGATGCAGAGGCAGGTGGATCTCTGAGTTCGAGGCCAGGAAAGCCAGGACTACACAGAGAGACCCTGTCTCGGAAAAAAATAAAAACAAGAATTCTTAGCTGTTACAACGGCTTCACCCTATGACCTCTCAGAAGTCTGGGAACAGGATAGGATATTTAAAGGCCTCAGGGGGGAGGGGGAGGTGGGTGGGGGGAGGCTAGCAGAACGAGAGGAAGAGAAGGCAGTTGGTGGGGAAGGCATGGTTAGGAGACAGGAGATACTGTCTTGAGCCTGGAGAAGCTGAGCTGAGCAGATGGGCTAGAACAGTTATAAATTGGGGCTGATGTTATTAGGGATACAGGAAGAAAGGACTCTTCGAGCAGACTGCTGGGAAACTGAGGGAGGAACAGTTGAAGGGAGTGGGCTGGAGGGCTGGCAAGGAGCAAGAACAGGCTACTGTTGTTTAAAAAATAAAATAAAAGCTAGCCAACTTGCATCTAGATGTTTATGAAGGCAAAGGGAACCCTAGGTTGATACAGAACATTGTTTCCAATTGATTTATGGCTGCTTTTTTTTTTCTTCATGATCACCAAACCAAATGTGGTATATCCATACAAAAGAATACTATTGGGCAATGAAAAAGCATAACGGAAGCCTTACGGACCGTAGGCCAGTGGTAGAACATGTGCTTACATCTGGAGCCATGGATTCAATCCCCAGTAATTACACCACCAGGCAGTGGTGGCGCACACCTCTAACCCAGCACTCGGGAGGCAGAGGCAGGTGGATCTCTGGGTTTAAGGCCAGCCTGGTCTACAGAGTGAGTTCCAGGATAGCCAGGCCTACACAGAGAAACCCTGTCTCAAAAAACAAACAAAAACAAAAATTATGCCAAGTGAAAGAAGATGGGCACAACAGGCCACTAGTATAGAGTTTTATTTATAACATTCTGGAAAAGTGGGACAATACAACATAACAAGAATCAGTGTTTGTTGAGGGCAGAAATGGGAAAAGGATTCAGTGAGGAAGCTGACACATCAGTGTGTTGGTGGGCATTACCTCACAGTAAACATCTGCCAAATCTACAATTATATAACCAAGTCAGCCTTACTGTATATGATTCCATTAAAATTCTTAGCTTACAAGACTCCATATTTACCTCTGACCTCATGGAATATTTTTTTCATCTTGAATGAATATTGGGTTTTGCCTAATGTTTTCTGAATAAATGGAGAGGGGTTAGTCGGACTCCATGTGCGAAAACATCTTGCATCGATATACAAACGCCAAGAATGGATGTGACAAATCTGCAGCTCAGAAACCATGACACTTGTTGGCACTGAAGATGGGACTAGAAACGGCTCCAAGGCCCATTTCTGTGGATTGGTCACATTGTATACCGCTGATGTAGATAACCACAGAAGGGTACACACTTGTCAAAATTCAGGAAGCAATAAAGTTGATGTCTGTGCTTGGTTGACTCCATACAAATACATCTCAGTGCGGGACAAGCATGCAAATAAGCTGGCCACAGCCCACTGATTTCAGAAGCCACCAATGTGCTAAGACCGTTACTTTAATAGACAATATACAAGCTCCACAGGGCTAGGAAAGTTAGCCTGTGTGTATAACTTAAATGTCCTTCAAGATTCCTAGGGACAATTTTATAGAAATTTTCGTCAGCAATGGATTGGATAAAAAAAAAAAAACCTTCAAATACCTACTTTTCTCAAACCTGATTTAATAATTTGCTGAAGGCATATGATGTCTTGGGCACTGCTTGGGTATGTAGGTACATGACGCATGTCTACAAGTCAAAAATTTTGTTGGGCACGAGCAAAAGAAACATATTCTAAGTGCTACCATTTCGCTTTCGGACTCCATTTAATCGTACGGAGAAACAGGCCCTTGGGGAGCTGGAGACTTCCCAATAGCTGAACAGCTTCTGTAGCAAGGAGACAGTTGTCTGAGTCCAGACACCTCAGGGACAACGTCTCCATCTTGCTGGCAGGGGCGAACAAATTCATGTGCCCAGGCCCAGGGACCTAGTCCTATCCTGATTGGTGGAAACTCCCTTGCTCAACCCCTCATATCAAAATGTGATTGGACAGTGCTACAGGCAGGCCCCGCCCTTTGTGCTCTCGTCCTATAAAAATGCTGAAACAATCTCCCTTTGGGTTCAGATCCCAAACTGGCCACCTCCCTGAGCTCAGGAAATAAAGGTCTCATTTTAAGCTTCTGTCTCTGAAGTGAGTTTTCTTGGCTTCCACCGGGAAACCAACACCCACTGTGAATCAGGAAGAACTGCATTTGGAAACAGTTTTTAAAAGTGACAATTTATTAACGACAAAAGGAAAGTTGCATAGTAGTGTCGTGGAACACTTTCTGAAGGTAGGAGGAGTCCTGGGGACATTTGAAATCACGCCGAGACACAACATAGTATGTAGCTAAAACTAGTTCAATATTTAAGCACTGGGATATATTAAGCACAGCAGGAAAATACCGTAGGCCAGAAAAAAACGTGCCCGTGGTAGAAAGCACTACGATTCATGACAAGACAAGAGCGTTGGCCCTGAGCAGAGGCACGTCAGGTAGCCCCTGGGGACCCTGTGTATGGTGACAGTGAGGTGAAAGTGCTGACGCTGTGTGTTCTGAGAAAGGCTGCAGCAAAGTCACACAATGGCAAGATGCCCCTTAGATTTATTCCCTGTTGGATTTTGAGGTCTTGCTCACGCCGGATGGGCGCAAAGCTCGTAGTGTGGCCAAATATCTTGCGACTGCCACGTCCAGTTCCACAAGCCCCATGTGGGGTTGCAAGCAGCGGCTTAAGAAACTTTGCTCTTGTGGAACAACAGATCCGGTCCTTTCCGTCTTAGGACTCAGATCTGTCCAGATCACTGTCAACTTATCTCCATGTGTCAAGGTTCTGCATGACGTCTGCAATGGCTTCAACTTAGAAGGCTTCTCTGCTTGGTGGTCTCCCAATCATTGTAACGCATCCTGTTGCAATTCAGACAGTGATTCTCCCCCCCCCCCCTTTTTTTTTTAAACATAGCTCCTTTGCCTATCTTGACAACTCTTAAGAAACAGGACCTTCCAGCAGCTTCCGTCTGAAATAGCAAAGCATAAACGCTCACAGAGGTCGCTTCCTGTGTGAGCCCACTGATGCCGGGAAATCCTCGTGACCCTTCTCCTCGGCATGGCTGCGCTGGTGAATGAGGAGACTAGAGCCCCAGCTGAAACCCTTCCCGCACTCCTCGCACCGGTACGGTTTTTCACCTGTGTGAACTCTCTGGTGGGCTTTGAGGTACGAGCTCCAACTGAAGCCTTTGCCACACTCCTCGCACGTGTACGGCTTCTCTCCAGTGTGGATTCTGCGGTGGTCGTGGAGGTAGGACCTCTGCCGGAAGCGTCTCCCACACACGTCGCACCGGTATGGCTTTTCACCTGTGTGGACCCCACGGTGAGCCAGGAAATTGGAAGCCCTGCAGAAGCCTCTCCCGCACTCCTCACACTGATAGGGTCTCTCTCCGGTGTGGGACCTCCGGTGGGCTTGGAGGTGTGACTCTACGGTGAAGCCCTTCCCGCACTCCGCGCACTGGTAAGGTTTGTCTTCGCTGTGGACCCGCTGATGCACTTGGAGAGTGGAGACGCGCGTGAAGGCTTTCCCACACTTGTCGCATCCATAGGGTTTCTCTCCGGTGTGGATTCTACGGTGGACGGTAAGATCCGAACTCCGGCTGAAGCCCCTGCCGCAAGTGTTACATCGGTAGGGTTTCTCCCCCGTGTGGCCTCTCTGATGGGCCAGGAGATGTGAAACCTGGCTAAAGCCTTTGCCACACTCCTCGCATCGATAGGGCTTTTCGCCCGTGTGGACTCTTAGGTGATTGTTAAACTCGGAGCTGTGACAGAAACTCTTCCAGCAAGCATCACACTGATAGGGCTTGTTTCCGGTGTGGCCTCTCTGATGGTCCAGAAGGGTCGAAGCCCGAGTAAAGCCCTTTCCACACTCCTCACATGTGTACGGTTTCGCTCCAGTGTGCCTCACCTGATGGGCTTGAAGACCTGACAACCGGCAGAAGGAGTTATCACATTTTCCACATTTGTACCTCTTCTCCCCTGCAGCGGCTTGCCTGTTAGCCCCAAGATGGGGCGAGTCCGCGGTATAGTCTTTCTCTTTCATCTCCTCCCTGTGATGGTTTTTGCTACCACCTATTCCGCAGCGGAGCTGAAACTCCGAGTTATGACCGGAAAGTTTACTGAACCCTTCATCTTCCCAATGCGCATCTTGTTTCAACGGAGAGCCAGTTCCTCCGGTGTTTACCGTGCAATCTCGAGCCTTGGTTAACTCCCTCGTAACTTGTTGCCAGATTTGCGAGCAGAAAAGCTCGTCATGTGGCAGGTACCTCAACCCTCCTTCCTGAAGAGGGTCCGTCTCCTGTAGATTCCTGTCTCCTAAAAGCATATAGAGAGTTCAGAGAGAGGTGGAGCGCGTGAACGACGTGTTGGCTGATGTTGCCGTTGTACATACAGTCAAGACCACAGCCTAAGGCTTCATTCACTGAACCAGAGAAAGGTTGCCTTCCCCGTTAGCATGAGTGCCCTGTCACCTCACTGACGCGCCCAGCAGCTGAGGCCAATGCCACAGCGCCCACTCATCACATATTAACAAGAACCATCATGAGCCCTATAAAGTATCACAGGTGACAAGTTAAAATTCTTTTTTTTGAGAGAGAGAGGGGCGGGGGGTGGTTTCTATGTGTAGCCTTGGATGTCCTGGACTCGCCACCAAATGAATGTGACTCACTATGGGGAAAAGACACTCTGCTTAAGATGAGTACAATCCTGACCCCCAGGGGGCTGGCACTAAGGAGGCAATTACCGTCATGCAGCTGGAGATCTCATGAATGGTTAGTGACACATAAAGGGGCCCACGAAAGGCTCCTTGCCCTTCCACCCAAGGAGACAAAGCAAAAAGCTGTCCATAACCCTGGAAGCAGTCCCTCTCAGGAATCAGATCTATTTGGTGTTTCCTGAACCATGAGACATAGTTCTGCCTGTCTGTTTCTATTTTTATTTTATGTGGCAAGTGTTTGCCTGCATGCATGGGTAGTGCAAAATTCTGGAATTTTCTTTTCTTTAAAAAGCACAGAAATAGCCAGGCACTGGTGGCACACGCCTTTAATCCCAGCACTCGGGAGGCAGAGGCAGGCGGATCGCTGTGAGTTCGAGGCCAGCCTGGTCTACAAAGTGAGTCCAGGACAGCCAAGGCTACACACAGAAACCCTTTCTTGAAAAAACAAAAACAAACAAACATACAAAAGCCAAACCAAAAAAAAAAAACCCACAAAAACAAACAAAAAGCAGAGAAATATAAGAATGTTTTCATTTTAATGCCAGGTGTGGGGGATCTGGGGCTGCTTTGCAGCAGCTGACTATGACTTGCCTCGTGCTCTAGGAGAGGCGTGGTTTTGCCAGCTGCAGATAGTTTGACATTTGAAATTCTGGGGACTTTGCAGAGGCTATTTGACTGCTAGAGCCCTGGTAGCAGGAGTTGTTGGTCATCGTGTGTGTGTGGGGGGGGGGGTGCTGTTTGTAAGTAGTCATGCAAAAAGAAGCAAGTAGGAAAATAAATTAGATATCCTGACGATTAAGGAGAAGGTCAACTTGCCCCCCAAAACTTGACGCCTTTAATCAGCAGGAAGTAGTCTAATGACAATGCCACACCCTTCTGAGCCTTGACTTTATCCAGGGATCTCTTTCCTCTCTTTTCTGTCCTCCCAGCCCCCTTTATCTGGTATTAGTGGGCTGAAAGGGTGGAGAAGGATGGAAGAAAGAAAATCCCATAAAGTAACTGGTTACATGCATGTCTGTGCGCCACATGTGTGCGTACTACCCACAGAGGCCACAAGGGGGAGTCATATCCCCCAGAACTGGACTTACAGTTCATTGTGAGCCCCAGTGTAGGTGCTGAAAATAAAACCTGGGCCCTCTGCAATAGCAGCCAGGGCTCTTAACTGCTGAGTCGTCTCTCCATCTCCAGCAGTTGTTTTGAGAAAAAGGTGTGTGTGTGTGTGTGTGTGTGTGTGTGTGTGTGTGTGTGTGTGTGTGTGTGTGTGTGTGCGCGTGTGTGCGTGTGTGCGTGTGTGCGTGCGCACACGCGCCTGCCTGAGGTCAGAAGAGGGCACCAGATACCCTGGAGCTAGAGTTATAAACATGAACCACTTGATATGGGCAGGGACCAAACTCAGGTCCTCTGCAAGAGCAGCCAGTTCTCATATTTTCTCCAGACCCAGGTTTCAGTTGTTTATAAGCCAGTTAAGCCTATGGGTATCCTCTTCCTCCTCTTCCTCCTCCTCCTTCTCCTCCTCCTCTTCCTCTTCTTCCTTCTCCTCCTCCTCTTCTTCCTCCTCTTCTTCCTCCTCCTCCTCTTCCTCCTTCTCCTGGTCCTCTTCCTCTTCCTCCTCCTCTTCCTCTTCTTCCTCCTCCTCCTCCTCTTCTTCCTCCTCCTCCTCTTCCTCCTTCTCCTGGTCCTCTTCCTCTTCCTCCTCCTCTTCCTCCTTCTCCTGTTCCTCTTCCTCCTCCTCCTCTTCCTCCTTCTCCTGTTCTTCCTCCTCCTCTTCCTCTTCCTCCTCTTCCTCTTCCTCCTCTTCTTCCTCTTCCTCCTTCTCCTGTTCCTCCTCCTCCTCCACCTCATCATCATCATCATTGTCATTGTCATCAGCATGATTAACTATAGTGCTGGAACCTAAACCCGGAGTTTGTGCCTACAATCTTTTGTGGGTTCAAGCCCCACGTTGGGCACCACCTACACTCTTGTTACAGCAGATGGAGGCTACAGTGTTCAGATAACAAACATCTACCTATAGGTCGATTAATCAGTCTATTGAGCTATCCATCTGCAAAGGCACCTAGAAAACTTGAATTAGACTTCTTGGAGATGTCTTGATAATGAGATGTCAAGAGATGTCTAGACTGTGTTTTAATTATGCATTTGTGAGTTCGCCAACCATTATATATCTCCTTGACTAAGTGGAAGAAAATCCACATAGCCACTATAAATGCATTCATCTGCTCCACAGATGTTTACAGCACGGCTGCCCTCCACAGGTCTGCTCCGGGCGCTGAAGACGAAGCAATGAAAACTGACAGTTTCTCCTCTCCTGAGGCCATACTGCAGCAGGAACACAGTGAGACCTATGCATGGTAGAACTGCACACAGTGATGATCAGTGGTTGGACAGAAAAAAACAAAACAGGGTGAGGGGAGGAAAGAGGAAAAAAAAAAAAAGAAAGAAAGAAGACCCCTTGTATGTTGTCAGAGCTGAGAAGAGACCAGCATTATCCCAGGGAGGAGTCAGGAGGATCTCAGGTCAGGAACACGCTTGACATTTCAAAGCAGGCAAGGAGAGAAGAGCATGTGTGAATACACCAAGGAGGCCACTGTGAGTAAAGTGACTAAGGGGTAACATTTACATAAGTATGGCGCAGAAGGGACCCTGTAAGCCCCAGATTTGACTTCGTCAGATAAAGTCACTGAGATACAGCAGTTGCAGGAAGCCATGATGTGGCTGACGTCCAAAGGAGCCTGTGGGAGCAGAGAATGAAAGTGCAGGTGGCCACACTGGAGTATTGTAAACCCGGACGAGTCTCTCTAGGGCCTTGGCTCAGGCTGACATTGGCACAGATACAGTGCCCAAGAAGATGAGCTGGACAGGCTCAGAGCCTCGCTGGCCTCGCCTGCAGCCACCTCATGCTCTCTCTGGAACTGGTGGACAAGTTAATGCAATGGTCTGTGGCCCTATGAAGAAGTTTATTTATAACTAGCTCAGAGCTGCAGAGGTGGCTCAGCAGTTAAGAGCACTTACGGTTCTGGCAGAGGACCCAAGTTAGTTTCCCAACACCCACAATCGGGTGGCTCACTACAGCCAGTAACTATAGCTCCAGGGGATACAAAACCCTCTTCTGGCCGCTGTGGGTACCCACAGACACACACACACACACACACACACACACACACACACACTCACACACACACACACATAATCAACCTTAATAAGAGAAAATAAATTCACGAGTAGGTCAGCAAGATGGTTCAGAAGGTGAAATCATTTGCTGCCACGGATGATGACCTGAGTTCCATTCCTGGGACCCACATTGTGCAAGAGAGACGTGACATCCACAAGTTGTCCTCTGACTTCCACATGCATATTGTGGCACGCACGTGTGCATGTGCACTCCACCACACACGCACCCTCCAGTGTGTGTTTTCCAAACTTGCCGTTTGGGGTTTTTTGTTTGTTAGTTTTTCCAGACAGGGCTCCTCTGTGTAACCCTGGCTGTCCTGGAACTCCATAGACCAGGCTGCCCTTGAACTCGGAGATCCGCCTGCCTCTGCCTCCTAAGTGCTGGTGTTTGAGATAAGAGTTTCACTCTAGGCCCCAGGCTAGTCTTCCAAGTCATAGTGATCCTTCTGCCTCTGGCCTGTTTTCCAATATCCCTAACTGTGTCATAACAAAACAAATATATGTAAAAGACACAAAAGATACAGACATTAGCATACATTTTTAGAAAGGTCCATTTTCACAGGGACTGGTGGCTTTAAGCTAAGGCAGGAGGGTCACAGGTTCAAAGCCTGCTCGGGGCAGAGTGAGTGCAAGGACAGCCTGAACTGTTAGGGAGCCCTCACCCCAGATAAAAACGGAAAACAGTATTAGGAATTTATCATCACTGCAGAGCACTTGCCCAGCACATATAAGGCCCTGGTTCAACCTTCATCACCACACATCCACACACACTCATACACACTCGCACACACTCACACACACAGACCACATCCTCACACACACTCACATACATACACACAGACCACATACACACTCATGCACTCACACACACATACACATACAGACCATATCCTCACACACACTCATATGCACATAAACACACTGATACACACAGACCACATACACTCATACTCACACACAGACCACATACACACACTCATACACACTTACACACACTCATGCACACTCACTCACATACACATACAGACCACATCCTCACACACACACTGATACACACACACACAGATACACATAGACCACATACACACTCACACTCATGCTCACTCACACACACACACATGCAGACCACATCCTCACACACATACACACACAGACCACAGACACACACACATACATACACTCAAACTCACACACAGACTACATACACAGACACTCATACACACACACACAGAGAGACCATAAACACACATACACACATACACAGACCACGTATACACACTCATATACACATATACACACTCATACTCACACACAGACCACATACACACACTCATACACACTTATACACACTCATGCTCACTCACACACACATACACATACAGACCACATCCTCACACACATACACACATAGACCACATCCTCACACACATACACACACAGACCACAGACACACACACATACATACACTCAAACTCACACACAGACCATACACACACACTCATATACACACGCACACACACTCACACAGACCACATACACACTCACACGCATGCTCACTCACACTCACACACACATGCAGACCACATCCTCACACACATACACATTCACACTCATGCACGTACACTCACACTTACAAATGTATAATCGAAACAGAGTCTAGAATAGTCTCACACCCATACACACTCAGGCACACTTACACAGACACACCCATACATGTGTCTTATGTTATTTTTGGCCACAAGCTATAGTTTTTACTGCAATAAGAAGCTACCACCGCCGGGCGTGGTGGCGCACGCCTTTAATCCCAGCACTCGGGAGGCAGAGGCAGGCGGATCGCTGTGAGTTCGAGGCCAGCCTGGTCTACAGAGCAAGTCCAGGACGGCCAAGGCTACACAGAGAAACCCTGTCTCAAAAACTAAAAAAAAAAAAAAGAAGCTACCACCAAGGTTTCTGATTATTGTAACCTCCTTCCCCACTTGGAGACAGGGTTCCTCTGTGTAGCCCTGGCTGTCCTGGATCTCACTCTGTAGGCCAGGCTGGCCTCGAACTCACAGAGGCCTGCCTCTGCCTCTCAAGTGCCAGAATTAAAGGTGTGCAGCACCATGCATTGTTTTTCTACCCTACTTTTTCTTTTTGTTTCATTAAATATTGTCCATAGAGGGCCAGCGAGACAGTTTTAAGGGAAAAAGCACCTGCTGCCAAGCCCAAAGACCTGAGTTCAATTCCCAGGCTTCACGTGGTGTAAGGAAAGCACCAACTCCCACAAGTTGACCTCTCACTCCCATATGCATACCAGGGCACATATGCACCCACATACATACAAATGCACACTAAGTCATTTTTTTTTAACTTAAGGTTTATTTATTTTACGTGTATGAGTTTTGCCTGCATGTATGTCTGTGCACCGTGTGCATGTCTAGTGCCTGTTGGGTTGAGATGAGGAAGTCAGATTGGCTGGCATTACACGTGACTGTAAAGCTGCCACGTGGGTGCTAAGAACCAAACTCAGGTTCTCTGCAAGAGCAGCCAGGGGTGGTGCACACCTTTAATCCTGGCACTCAGGAGGCAGAGGCAGGTGGATCACTGTGATTTCAAGGCCAGCCTGGTCTACAAAGCTACACAGAGAGACCCTGTCTCGGTAAAAAAAAAAAAAAAAAAAAAAAAAAAAAAAAAAGCTCATATATTCGATACACGTGTGGAGATAATTACAATTAGAAAAGGCACGAAAACATAGCATCAGCCCACCCATGCTGTTCATATACAAAACACACGTGTTAGGTGGCAGAGGAACGCTGGAAAAACTTAGCTCTGAACCTCACAATGATTAAAACTCTAGAGCCCCCTGAAGGAGCTGCATGCACACAGCAGCCATTGTCTGCCACACACCCATCCTCACCCACTGACAGAAGGTTCCTGAAGGTCTCCAGCATCACGTCACGGTACAGCTTCCTCTGGTCAGCATCCAGCAGCCCCAGCTCCTCCTCACTGAAGACCACGGCCACGTCCCTGAACGTCACCGCCTCCTGGTGACAGCAAACACAGGCCCACCTGAATCTTTCAACAAAGGGTAACTGAGGCTGGGATGGGGGTCAGGCCGTGGGGTGCCTTCCCAGCATCCACAGAACCCTGGGTCACGTCCCCCAGCACAGCATACACTGGGTATGGGGCTTAGTGCTTGTAATTCCAGTGTGTGAAAGGCTGGTACAAGGCAAGATGGTGACTTATCAGTTGCAGCCATGTTGAGTTCCAGGACAGGATGGAACCCTGCCTCAGAAACATAAAGCAAACAAAAAGAAAACTCACAAAAGGATCGCTCTCTACATATAAAGACAGCTGTCTGTTTTCTCACTTGTTAAAACTGCAATATCAACAAATGCACAATTTTTAAATTATAGAATGCTTGCGGTGTTTTTTGTTTGTTTGTTTTGTTTTTTTAGTTTAGTTTTGGTTGTTTTTTGTTTTTGTTTGTTTGGCTATCATAGTCTTTCCCTAACATGAATATAAAGATCCTTGGTTCTGCATGCCACACAACACGGAACCCATAACAAAAATCTGCACTAGCAAGAGACAGTTCAGTGGGTAAAAGCTACCAAGCCAGAGATCCCAAGTTCAATCCCCGGGAGCCACATGGTGGAAGGAGAGAACTGACTCCTATGGGTTGCTCTCCAAATATACTCACATACTCAAAATAAATGTAAAAATAAATAAATAAATCATAATTTAAATCAGTGAAAAACAACTTGATATATTGTATTTACTTATGTCAGTAAAATAATATATTTTCTTCCTTTTTTGTATTTCAAGACAGGGTTTCTCTGTGTAGCCCTGGCTGTCCTAGAACTCACTCTGTAGATCAGGCTGGCCTTGAACTCACAGAGATCCACCTGCTTCTGCCTCCCGAGTGGTGGAATTAAAGGCATGAGCCCCCACTGTCCAGAAAAGTAATATATTTTCATATTGTTACTAATCATGGTTATTTTTCTCTATATATATTGTAATTTTTGTTTTGAGATGCAGCCTTCTAGCTGAGGCTGGCTTCACACTTGCTGTGTAGCCAAGGATGACCCTGCACTTCTAGCTTAGGCTGGCTTCATACTTGCTATGTAGCCAAGGATAACCCCACACTTCTAGCTGAGACTGGCTTCACATTTGCTGTGTAGCCAAGGATGACCCTGTACTTCTCAGCTTAGGCTGGCTTCACACTTTCTATGTAGCCAAGGATGACCCCACACTTCTAGCTTAGGCTGGCTTCACACTTGCTGTGTAGCCAAGAATGACCCTGTACTTCTCAGCTTAGGCTGGCTTCACACTTGCTATGTAGCCAAGGATGACCCCACACTTCTAGCTTAGGCTGGCTTCACACTTGCTGTGTAGCCAAGAATGACCCTGTACTTCTCAGCTTAGGCTGGCTTCACACTTTCTATGTAGCCAAGGATGACCCCGCACTTCTAGCTTAGGCTGGCTTCATACTTGCTGTGTAGCCAAGGATGACCCCGCACTTCTAGCTTAGGCTGGCTTCACACTTGCTATGTAGCCAAGGATGACCCTGTACTTCTCAGCTTAGGCTGGCTTCACACTTTCTATGTAGTCAAGGATGACCCTGCACTTCTAGCTTAGGCTGGCTTCACACTTGCTATGTAGCCAAGGATGACCCTGCACTGCTCTAATGCCCCTGCCTCTGTTTCCTGAGTAGTGGGATCACAGGTGTGTGGCACCATAACTGGAATACGGGGAGCTGGGAATTGAACCTGGGGCCTTAAGCATGCAAGGCAAGGCAAGCACTCTACCCATTAAGCCTTGTCCCTAGCCCCGTGTTAATTTCTCTTTGGCACTTTTTCTTCATATTTTAACTAGAGTATTAGCTTACAGCTATGGAAAATCCCGCCTACATTCCGTTTACAAATTCTGTTACAATCTTATAAAATTATGTTTACAAGCTCTGTTTTAAAATTCTGTTAAGCTTAGCGGATGTTTATTCCCCACTGCTGGGGGATCAAAGCCAGGGCGCTAAAATGCCCACGCTAATATCCTGCCCTGATTTCCACGCTTAGCATGCAGGTAGGAAACCTTCTCCCTCTCAATCTCCACCCAGCGTTGCGGATCTCAAAGTGTCCCAACCTGAATGACACTGTCATGAGCTTTTCTAGTCTGTGCTTGTAAACTCACTCGTATTTAAGTTTACTACTATTATTATTTTGGTGTTGGTGTTGGTTGGTTGGTTCTTTGCTTTTTTTTTTTTTTTTTTTTTTTTTTCAAGACAGGGCTTCTCTGCACCACCTTGGCAGTCCTGGACCTCGCTATGTAGACCAGGCTGACCTTACACTCTCAGAGATCTGCCTGCCTCTGCCTACCAAGTGCTGGCATTAAACTGCCAACACTTTTATTATTTTTAAAAAAATCTTTATAGCTTTTAATTATGTGTATGTGGAGGTGTCCTAAGAGGCCAGAAGACAGAGTCAGGTCCCCTGAAGCTGGCGTTTCAAGCTGTTTTGAGCCACCTGATGCAATCAGTGCTCTTTGGCACCGAGCATCTTTCCAGCCCTTGTTTCTATTATTTTATTCATCCAAGTATAAAGTGATAGAAACAAAACAAACATTAAGTGATAATAAAACACAAAGTGATTTTTTTTTTTTTTAATTTCAAGACAGAGTTTCTCTGTGTGGCCCTGGCTGTCTTGTACTTGCTTTGTAGGCCAGGCTGGCCTCAAACTCACAGAGATCCCCCTGCCTCTGCATCCCTGAGGGCTGAGATTACAGCTGTGTACCACCTGCCAAACACAGGGTGATCGGCATCTGGCCTTCAAGACCTTCTCAAGCCAGGTGCTGTGGCACACGCCTCTAATCCAAGCTCTCAGGGAGGCGGAGGCAGGAGGATCTATGTGAGTTCCAAGGCAGCCTGGTCTACAAAGAAGGACAGGCAAGGCTACACAGAGAGAACCCCTATCTCAAAAAACAAACAAAAAAAGAGTTTCTTAAATGTAAGCAATTCTCCTTAATACTTCCTAAGAAGCAAGGAGATATGAGGAACTTTTAAGCTGCGGTTCTCAATCTGTGGGTCATGAACCCTTGGAGGGTCAAATGACCCTTTCACAGGGGTCAAATACCAGATATTTACATTACAATTTATAACAGTACCATGCTTACAGTTACGAAGTAGCAACAAAAATGATTTTATGGATGGGGGGGTGTCACCCCATCACAAGGAACTGTATTCAAGGGTCCCGGCCTTAGGGAGGCTGAGAACCGCTGCCTTTGAGAGAAAAGAGATGAAAATGTAAGGGCCAGTGAGACAGCTCAGGAGGGAAGGTGCTCACCACCAAGTCTGGGAAACTGAGGCTACTCCCCTGAGGTCCATCCCCAGTATGCACAGGTTGGGGAGAGAGAGCCACGAGTTGTCCTCTGACCTCCACATGCCCACCAGGCTGTGGCACATGTGTCCCTCTCAACAGCCACATCCACTCGACAGGTAAATCAGTAAACACGCAAAGAACAGGCAGCCCAACTCACCTTGACCTTGGTCATTGTCCTCCTGGGGAATGGCTGGGTCTTAGGAAGGTGCAAGGAGGGAAGAAGAAACAATCCATCAAACAAAAACAAAAAACCGTGAGCGTCTACCTGTGCTTCATAAAGATGCTCTCCTTTCTCATGTCTGAATCTGACTGTCATGCTGGGACAGTAGACAACGGGGGACAAGTCAGTGGTCGAGGAGCCAGGCTGCGTGACAGCCAGCTTTCCAAACACACAAGGCTTTGTGGACTCACCAAGCTAAGAGGCGAGCCATGAAAGGCTTTCCCATGGAAACAGCGGCCACTGAATGGCGCCGCCAGCTCTGTGAATCACAGGTAGCCACATTTTTTTCCTCGTCAACATGTAGGCTCAATTTTCTTAACAATTATATTGTATTATAAACTCACTAACAGAGCGTACCTCACTTATGGCTCGACTAGCCCAAACCAATAGGAAAAGGAGATTAAAGGACACAATAATGAAACCTTAAGGAGATCAGTTCCAAGGAACAAGTCTCCTGGCGTAGTCAGCAGGACCTCAGCAAACCAGCAATTCAACCAAGGTTGCTGCTGGGACCTGGGACAGCAGCTGAGGTCCAGAGCCTCAGCCGGAGCCCAAAGCCTTGAAGCCTTTCCTGGAGCAATTCTCTCTTGGAGAGTCTCTCAAAGTGTTGATGAACATCCAAACCAATCCCAAGTCTTCTCTCTTCAGCCTCTTCTCTTGTTTTGGGCTCGTGTGTGTGTGTGTGTGTGTGTGTGTGTGTGTGTATCCTCTCAGAGGCTCTACTAGGATGTTTTCAACTGGCAACTTCCAAGCTCCCTCACTAGTCTGTTCCCCATCCCACACTTGGGATCAACACAAAAACATGTGTATCTCTCCTACGTCAATGTAATTGGAATTTAAAAACTACAGGAACCATCATCGCTGGACTGAAACGAGAGCTTGGTATGATGTCACACACCTACAGTTCTGACGTTCAGGAAAGACTGAGGCAGGAGGATTGCTATCAGTTCAAGTTGGCCTGGATTATACAGTGAGACTCTTTCTCCAGCTGACGCCCTCCCCACATTCCTCACACTGGTACATTTTTTTTTTTCTCCAGTGTGAACTCTCTGGTGGGTTTGAAGGTATGAGCTCCAACTGAAGCCTTTCCCACACTGCTTGCAATTGTACGATTTCTCTCCAGTGTGGACCTTCTGGTGAGTTGAAGGAAGAACCTCTTCTGGAAGCTTTTCCCATACGCATCACACAGGTACAATATTTTTTTTCCAGTGTGGGTTCCTTTCTCAAAAGTCATTATGAAAGCTAGAAACATGCTATTGTTCGGCACAGGAGGGGCTCTGTGTAGCACATGCCTGCTAGCACGCAGTTCACGGAAGGCTCGTCACACATACCTGCAAAGAAGAAGCCGCTATGCAGGCTGGGTGCCAACACCTAAACCTCTATGCACATCCTCAGCTATAAGAAAGACAGAGATAGCATATCAGTCCCAGGATTATGATGGCGAGTCATGAGCATACACAGGCAGCACGCTTGATGAGGTACCTGGTGTCTGAGGGCATTCTTACCAACACAGAGGACCATGGTTGCCCCCATGAGCACACGAGGTCAGAGGCAGGTGGGGTCCCTGAAGCCAGCTTCATTCCGTGGCTAGGATTCCAAGCCTTGTCCCTCTGTTGCTTCTAAAGGCCAAACCAGATGGGCGGGAGTCACAGAGAGAAGTGAGTGCTGACAGAAAGGGGCGAGAGGCAGATTCTGGAGCGAAGAAAGGTCAGAGGTGAAGGATATGCTTCGAGGAAACCAAAGCTGTGCGCCTGACACCAGCGCTCTCGCCTGAAGGCCTCAAGATGAGTCACTGTCCCAAACTGGCCATCACCTTGATTATAGGTGGACAGGGCCCCCCCAAAGATAGGAACAGTTAGCTATGTTAGAGAAGAGGCACCCTGTAACAAATGGGGGTGAGGTGGGGTGGCCGAAGCAATGCCAACCATTAACTACGTATAAAGCCACCTTGAGGGATCTGCGTCTAAACAAAGACAGGAAGACCCTGCAGGGCTGCTTTGTTATACACACATTTGCCACCACTCTTCCCCTATCAATTTATTTTATTATGTTTAGTTAGGGTGTGTAGGGCGCACGTGGGGCCACCAAAAGAGAATACCTGTGGCAGGAATTGGTTCATCCTGGGGGTTGAACACGGGTCACCACACTTGGCAGCAAGCACTCTTCCCGCTGAGCCATCCTGCTGGCTCTGTTACTGTATTTAAACCTAAAGTTCAAGTCAGGACCATGAAGTCAGAGAGGAGGTGTCACCAGACCTCTCCATCTCTAAGTCCCAATGTGGCTACTGTGTTTCAGTCTCCTCTCTCTGCATCTTGCCATGACTTGTCTCTGGTCAGATAGGGACAGACGGCTGAGTGGAGCCTACTAGGGTTTCCGAAGGACTTTGGCTAAAACTCTGGTTATAGTCCCAGGCGGTTCTGTGCTTTAGTGAGATAGATTATCATTAAAAGATAGAGTAGACGTTAGTCCTAGCACTCGGGAGGCAGAGGCAGGCAGTTCTCTGTGAGTTCAAAGCCCAACCTGGTCTACAGAGTGAGTTCCATAACAGCAAGGGACACACACACAGAGCCTATCTCAAAAAAGATGGAGGTTGGGGAGAAAGAGAGAAAGAAGAAGAGGAAGGAAGAAAGGGGAGGGAGGGAAAGAGGGGGGAGGGAGGGAGACTGAGAGACCAAATCACACTGAAAACACCAAACACAAGCTCATCAACCTGACCAGAAGCGCATGTAACTCCTGGACCAAGGAACCCCAATGCGGCAGGCACACTACCTTGTACCCTGGGCACTTGTCAGGAGCCTTGTTCAGTGAAGGATTCCTGTCATTGTTCCCAGCTCCATTCCAGCTAATCCTGCCTGTGAAGATCAGCTCAGGTCACACTAGCTCTTAAGTCCACCCCTGCCCCGCCCTCATCTGTGTCTTCTCCTGAAGATGCATATCTAACCCTCTGCTGGGCTCTGCCTGCAAGAGCCCGTGTGTGTGTGTGTGTGTGTGTGTGTGTGTGTGTGTGTGTGTGTGTGTGAGAGAGAGAGAGAGAGAGAGAGAGAGAGAGAGAGAGAGAGAGAGAGAGAGAGAGAGCACACCAAGTGACCCGTGGTCTGAGATTTATCATTAGTTATTAAGCTCAGAATAAAAGAACCTGGGCCGGGATTCTGGTGCCCCATATTTGACCACCTCCCCTTGGTGGGGGAGGCCTGGTGGCACTCCAAGAAAGAATAAGCAGGCTACCAAGATGAGACTTAATAGCCTATGACCATATATTGGGGGAGGACCTCTTGGTCATAGACCTAGGGGAAGGGAATAGGGTGAAAGCGGGAGGGAGGAATGGGAGGATACAAGTGATGGGATGGCAATTGAGTTGTAATCTGAATAAATTAATAATTTTTTTTAAAACCCGGGATTAATTACCAACGAAATCGAGATTCCTTGGCAAGCTGCAGCCTATGAACTGACATACCTTGTGACTTTCTCATCACTTACTAGATTTTGACATCGTGGAAAGCCACAATGACTCCATCTACCCTTCTACATCACAGGCTTACAACAAACCTCCACCTATCCCGGTTCCCTGAATTGAGTCCTAGAACCTTCAGGGCCAGGTCAGGTGGCACCTGCCACACCAATTTCCCAAATGACCCTATCAGCATGGCCCTCCGCACCCCAGCTCCAGACGACAGCAGTGAAGCAAGGCGTGATGGCCCACACCTGTCATCGCAGCACACCCAAGGCTGAGGCAGGAGGGTGACCGAGCCACACACTGAGACCCAGTCAGTGCAATGATCTCTGCGGGATGTAGGGAGGCTCACTGGCGGCCCAGGGCTTCCGCCTCGCCAGCCTGGAGCCGACGCCCCTGCGGCCGCCCGCCACCGACCCCGCAAAACTCCAGATCCAGGGATCAGTCGCGGAAGCTGCGGAAAGGAGGACACTCGCGGGAGAACAAGGGAGTGGATGCTAACTGAAACCACCTGGGATTCCCGAAAGCCTCTCCTCGGCCTGCGCAGAAGCTGCACAGCAAGGCTCAGAGAACTTAAACTACACTTCCCAGAAGCCTCCATGTCAGCTCTCTGTAAGCCCCACATCCTGGGAAGGCTGAGCTACATTTCCAGCAGTGGGTGAGGGAACCCATGAAGCACTCTAGTCTAGTGGAGTGTGCCCGGGAGTCTAGCAGCTCTGCGGAGTGTGTTTGTGCCACGCAGCCCTTTCCCTGGTCCTCCGCGGAACTTTTCAGGTCCGCATTATGCAACCCAGATCGCCAAAGACCACTCAGGAGCCACTTGAGATGCAGGTTCATTCAGGCTTAAGCAGGGACTCTTCCCTGTCACCAAAGCAGCGGCTAAGGAAGGAGAATACGGGGCTTCAGACAAGGAAAGGCTTTCATCGCGGTTACAGTAGGCTGGGGAAATTCCGCTGGGGAGTGATAATCATTGGTTCGAGTTTCACTTACGTAATGGGGGGCGGGGTCTTACTTTCTTCTAATTGGCCGCAACCGGTCACAATGTACACATGGTCCCTTGTCACGTCTGGATTTGGGGCCATCTGGTCTTCAGGCCTTCCCAGACATTCTCTGATAGGCAGTTGCTAGGGAACAGCTGCTGAGGCCATCTTGTGGTTTTCTTTGAGACTAAAGTTCCTTTTCTTGGGAAACAGAAACTCAGGCTTAAGCTGTCTTAGTAAAAACCTAAGCGTTTCATAGAGTCCGCTAGACTTCTAACAGAATGGAGTCAGCACCTACAGTACCAAAATTTATATTCCTAATAAGACAAGCAAGGAGAGCTGGAGAGATAGTTCAGAGGTTAAGACCATTGGCTGCTCTTCCAAAGGTCCTGAGTTCAATTCTCAGCAACCACATGGTGGCTCACAACCATCTATAATGAGATCTGGTGCCCTCTTCTGGCCTGCAGGGGTACATGCAGGCAGAACGCTGTATACACTGTATACATAACAAATAAATCTATAGAAAAAGGGTGTGGGGGCACAAGCCTGTAATCGCAGCACTCTGGGAGGCAGAGGCAGGAGGATCTCTGTGAGTTTGAGGCCAGCCTGGTCTACAAAGCGAGTCCAGGACAGCAGAGGCTACACAGAGAACCTCGTGGGGGATGGAAGGGACATCTGGGTAGACTATGTTTGGCTAGTTTGAAAGGTAATTGGCTCCCTGGCTCAGCAGATTCACAGTTCTGCTATCAATCCGGGCTTGTTATGCGCTCTGAATCCAGATGATCCCTTAGCAAATCAAGTGGCCAGACCATGGAAGAGCTGGGAAGCCCAAAGCCATAGAAATGGTGAATTCTCAGACAAGACTGTATGCCATGAATTGTATTTATATCATCAAGTGTACATCTGTTCTGTTCTGTAGAGACTTCTTCTTTCGTTGTTGGCATTGAATGGACACAGTCTTACAAACATTTCAGATGAAAAGCCCAGGCACCTTCATTTTTAGTGAGGACATGCACACTAGCAAAGCTCAGTCTTGTCCTGGTTCATGTTGTAAAGCAAGTGTAGGGGCTGGAAGTATGCTCCAAGATGTTTCGATGTTGGAAACAGGGACGGGATCCCTGCCCCAATCCCGTGCCATCTGCTTCTAATAGACTCCGTCTGCGTCTATCACCCATCCATTTTCCCATATACTTGCTAATGTTCTTCATCTGGGCCATCCACGCTGGCCACATCTTTCTCCTCCACCATCTAACCCATGGTGGCCTTCTTCTCCTCTCACTAGTCAAGTGCAGTGAGGAGGGGGGACGTGTAGAAGAGGAGTTCAGTCTGTAACTGACAGTTAACAATCAATTGTGATAACTCACTATGCCACTTGTCGATAAACTACTAATATTATTAGGCCCCATATTGGGCGCCACCTGTAGTTTTATTACCAATAGGGCCTAATAATTGTTTGTTCTCTGGCCTATGATTATTATGGCAGTATAACCCGCTAGGAATCAGTCAAGACGCAGACACTATTATATTTTAAGATAGCCTTAGTTAACCTGGGGCAGGGCAGACATTGATACCCTGAACTACTTTTGATAGTAGGGCAGGGTATCCCATACCTGCCACAATCCCTTGCCATCTGTTTCTAATCAAACTACCTCCCATCCGTAATCCCAAATACTTGTTAATGTTCTTCATCTGGGCCAAATCCTCCATCCACGGCAACCATGTGCTTTTCCTCCACCATCTAACCCATGGCGGCCTTCCTCTCCTCTCTTCCCCTTGCTCTCTCCTCTTCTTCCCAAGATTCTCTGTCTCCAAGGCTGGGAACATGAACCACACCGACCTCATTTTCCCTGCCCAGGCGATGGATTTTTATTAATTAGCATCAAAATACATCAGATCTACCCCCAACAGAAAGCATTGACTTCTTTCCCTGTCCCCACTGTGGTTTAAGTACCAAGCACTAAGAATGAAGGCAGTTGTCAGGGTTAGCTGCCAGGGGAATGGGTGTCTTTATTTTAATTTTTTTTTAAGAACGTTGTTTCGTTTGTTTTATGGTCTCATTTCTCTCCTTCCCCCCTCACGAGATCCAACTGCAGTGGTTTAATACAGTTAACTGGTATTGCAGAATGTGCTGTGACTTTGCTGTCAAGTGTAAACTCTCTGCCCCTACCCCTACCCCCTTACCCATCTCCCCCCAAAAAGAAGAGGAATGAGAAAAGAAGGGAGAGAGAAAGGAAGGAAGGAAGGAAGGAAGGAAGGAAGGAAGGAAGGAAGCTTGTGACCATTTTATATGGCTTGTGTGAAAACTTATGTTAATCTTATGTTTTGGTGAAATACTTTTTGTTATCCAAAAGAGAAAAGAAAAATGGTCAAATTAATTTTCAAAAAAATAAATAAATGAAGCTGGAAGAATCACACCAATTCCAGTGAGGCATATGAAACTACTGTTTTTATTTCTTTTTTTTTTTAAAGATTTATTTATTATGTATACAATGTTTTCCCTGCATGTACACCTGTGCTGGAAGAGGGCACCAGATCTCATTATTGATGGTTGCTAGCAACTGAACTCAGAAGTCTGGAAGAGAAGCCAGTGCTATATACCCCTGAGCCACCTCTTCAGCTCTGAGGCGTCTTTCTCTCTCTCTCTCTCTCTCTCTTTAACTTGTCTGCTTACACAGTATCAGGCAAAACAACACACAAGAGCATCAGGAGACCCAGAGACCAGGAAGAGATGAATGCGTGGCTTTTTCACTCAAGTGTGACAGAAATTCAGTACTGAGGATGGAGCAAATTAGATTTCTGTTTGACCTCATACTTATGCAAAGTTAGCTGCAATGAATTAATTGTTGATGACAAACCTCAAGGGGAGAGGGGGACAAAAAAAAAAAAATGAAACAAAGCCCAAACTCAGCGCCAGCCACATATCCAGCAAGTTACAACCACCTGTCACCACAGCTCCATGGGATCTGGGGACTGCCCTCTGTGCACCTGCACATATATAGACATACACTGAGACAGACACACACACATAATTTACAATTTTTTAAGCTTTCTGTAAAGTTTAATGTAGCCCTACTGTATAATCCAGCAAGATATATTTATGAATCCAAAAATAAGTCGATTACATGTATATGAAATGCTTACAGTTGCTTTCTACATAATCACAAAATCTGGAAATTCAAATATTTTTCAAGTCGTGAAAGAATAAGGACATGTGGTATATCCACACAAAGGAATACTATTCAGCAAGGAAAAGGAAAGACAGGTCTAGGGATGAAGCTTAGTGGTAGAACTTTTGCTTAATACAGGAAACTCTGGGCTTGATGCCTAGTTACCCTCCCCACAGAGAGACACAGACTAGATGGGTAAACTAAAGAATTGCACCAAGGGAAAACCTTAGCTTCAACAGGCCACATACTATAGGACTGCGTTTACATTTTGGAAGAGGTAAAGTATTAGAAAGAAAACAGGTCACTGGTTGCTATGGTAACAATGGGGATTACAGAAAGGCTCAGGGCAGGGGGGACTGGAGCTTTTCAAACTCTTGATTGTGGTGGTTACCTGACAGCATTTTCCAAAACTCAGAATGGTGTGGAAAAAAAAATTACTGCGAATAAACTATCCACTTAAAGGTATTTTAAATGCTAGAGGTTTTCTTGGTTTGTTTAAGAGAATCTTTTATTGTGACTGAGTGTGGTGAACCCATTTAATCTCAGCACATGGGAGGCAGAATGTTTTCTCTTGAGTTGCAGGACAGCGAGAGAGAGACACACCGTGAGACCCAGCCTCCCGCATGATTTTTAAGTCATCTTCTCATTTTAGGGGTGGGGTGTGTGTGTGCCATGGTGCGCATGCAGGAGGCCAGAGGACAGTTTAAGGCGGTCAGTTCTCTCTACCGTGCCAGTCCTGGAATTTAAGTCAGGTCACCTAGCAGCAAGTACCTCTCTTTACCCACTGAGCCAACCTCAGCAGACCTGTTTGATCTTTTGAGACGAGGCCCACCTGTCGGGAGCCGTTTGTATAGGCTCTGTCTGTGTGCGTTGCTCTTTGTTCCAGCATAAGAATCACACAGATTGCTAAGACTGTGGTTAAGCAAGATGTCCTGCCAAGTGCACACTCAAGGTCTTCAGACTATAAGAAAAAGTACACTGTGGCCTCAAGGCCGAGAGTCGATAGAGATTACACTGCTTTTCCCGTGGGAATGTCCATGTTATCGCCTGAGAGCGACCGTCTGCTTTGTTTTCCTGTGCCTGAGATGTGTATACATTGACCTGGCGAATAAAGCTGAGGTGTCGTGTGGTATTGACTGCAGGCCCTCTCGAGTCTATGCTGTGTTTCCAATGATTTCTTGCCTTGGTTTCTTATTTCTGTTCTTTTATTTCTCAGCCTCACTCCCTGGTCTAGGATCTGTTTGATTTTGTCCAGAGCGGGCTCTGCCAACTGGCGCCCAAACAGAGGGACTTGTAGATGATGGGGATTCAGTGAAGGACTACATAGGAGGAAAGTGAGCTCACATAAAGTAAAAAAGGTAAGAATGAGGTGAAAAGGGGCCAAGGTAATAGTTGCCTGCTGTTTGTACATATGCTTAAAAGCATGCTTCAGACCCGAGGAACCAAGGTAAGTCAGCAACAGTTGTTTAAATTTTTAGTTTGTAGAAAGTGTTTGTCCATGGTTCCCTGAAGGGGAAACAGTAAACTTGAAAACTTTGGGAATGGTAGGAGTTATGTTACAAGACCATTGTGATGCTTTTGGACCTGAGAAGGTTCCGGTAAGTACTTTTAGTTTGTGGGTTTTAGTTAGAGAGAGTTTAGACCCCAGGCATGAAAGAAATAAGCTAAACCGGCATTGCGAGGGATGCCTCAATGCTTGAGAAAAGTGAAACTAGGCATTCTGCTGCCCAAGCCTGTGTAAATTCAGGCCACAGGACAGTTAGCACAGGAACAGCTTGACAGAAGTGGCCACATCACTTCTAATTCTCCACGGAATTCTCCAATTTCTGTTGTTAAAAAGAAGTCAGGAAAAGGGAGGCTATTGCAAGACTTTAGAAAAGTAAATGAGACTATGGAGCTGCTGGGAGCTTTACAACCAGGGCTGCCCATTCCTTCTGCCATATCTCAAGATACATATAAGATTATTTTGGATTTGAAAGATTATTTTTATACTTTTCCTCTTGCTCCTGAAGACTGTAAAAGATTTGCTTTCAGCGTACCTTCAACAATTTTTAAGGAGCCTATGGAAAGATATCACTGGCTAGTGTTACCTCAAGGTATGGCAAGTAGCCCAACTCTGTCAAAAATTTGTAGCCCAGGCAGCCACTCAAACTCGAGTGACACGTCCTCAGTTGTATGTTGCACACTATGTGGATGACAGTCTTTTAGCATCTAAAGATGGAGGCTTCCTGTCAGCTGCTTATGCTCATCTACACCATGCTTTTTAAAAAGTTTAATAATAGCTGCAGAAAAGGTCCAACGGGCTGCACCGTTTTCTTATCTGGGACATAAACTGTACCTGAAAGCTATTTTATTTCCTGAAAGCTATTTTACATTAAAAAAAAAATCAAATTAGAAAAGACAACTTGACTACTTTGAATGGTTTTCAAAAACTCTTGGGGGATATTAATTGGCTTCAACCTTATTTAAAATTGTCCACTGGAGAGCTAAAGCCTTATCTGATATTCTTTTTTTTTTTTTTTTAAGATTTATGTATTTATTATGTGTAGTGTCCTGTCTGCATGTACACCTGCAGGCCAGAAGAGGGCACCAGATCACATTACAGATGGTTGTGAGCGACCATGTGGTTGCTGGGAATTGAACTCAGGACCTCTGGAAGAGCAGTCAGTGCTCTCAACCTCTGAGCCATCTCTCCAGCCCTTATTTGATATTCTTAAAGGAGACTCTGATCCGTCAGCACAGAGACAATTATCCAAAGAAGGCGGGAAGGGTTAGCTCAGGCCGCGTCAGCCGCAGAACAACAGATCATACAATATGTTTATTATTCAGGAAAACTGGGAGCGTGGGCTCTGGCTGCTCAGCATGCTCCTGCTGCTGTCGTTTGGCAGAGAGGTCCTTTACTATGCATTCACCGGGTGTTACTCATGTGCCAGCATATATGTTGACGCCTCATTATGAATCTGTAGCTTGTCTAGTCTAAATTAACTAGAGAAAATTCTCATAAATACTTTGTTATCGCGCCACATTTGATTAGAATTCCATTTACTAGACAACAAGTTGACTGGTTATTCCAAAATAACGATACTTGAGCTATTGCATTTGCTCAATCTATGGGCAAAAAAAGAGACCGTCATTATCCTGATAATAAATTGATACAGTTTTTAAATATCCATTCTACAGCGTTTTCAAAAATTATAAAAAATGATCCTAATACCAGGAGCCCAGACAGGTTTTACTGATGGATCGTCTAATGGGACGGCTGTTTATGTTATACAGGATCAAAAGTATATTTTACAAGCAAATTCGGCATCAGCTCAAGTAGGTGAATTTAGGGCGGTGGCAGCTGTATTTGATAGAATGGTCAATACTTCTTTTAACTTATACACTGACAGTCAATATATAGCTCGAGCCTTGCAGATTTTAGAAACGGTTCCATACACTGAGATTACTAATATTCAGATACAATAATTGTTCTCTCAAATCCGGAGACATTTACGTACAAGCACTCGTCCTTGTTACATCACACTGATAGGGTCTCTCTCCAGTGTGTGACCTCTGGTGGGCTTGCAGTTGTGAACCTCCCGTGAAGCCCTTCCCGCACTCTGCGCACTGATATGGTTTCTCTCCTGTGTGGACCCCCAGATGCACTTGGAGACTTGAGAACTGACTGAAGGCCTTCCCACACTTGTCACATTTGTACGGTTTCTCTCCTGTGTGGATTCTACAATGAACGCTAAGATTTGAACTCCGGCTGAAGCCTTTCCCACATGTGTTACATTTGTAGGGTTTCTCTCCGGTGTGGCTTATCTGATGAGCTTTAAGGTGTGAGGCTACACTGAAGCCTTTGCCACACTCCTCACACTTATAGGGCTTTTCTCCTGTGTGGAATCGACAATGAATTTTAAACTGCGAACTGTAGCTAAAGCCCTTCCCACACGTATCACATATGTATGGTTTCTCTCTTGTGTGGATTCTACAATGAACATTAAGGTTTGAACTCCGGCGGAAGCTCTTCCCACCTGGGTTAGATTTATAGGGCTTCTCTCTGGTGTGGCTTCTCTGATGGGCCAGAAGGTTCGCGGCCTGGGTGAAGGCTTTTCCACACTCCTCACACTTATAGGGTTTTTCTCCTGTGTGGATTCTACAATGGACATTACGATCTGAACTCCGGCGGAAGCTCTTCCCACATATGTTACATTTGTAGGGTTTCTCTCCAGTGTGGCCTCTCTGATGCGACAGAAGATCCGATGACTGGCTAAAGCCTTTCCCACACTCCTCACACTTATAGGGTTTCTCTCCTGTGTGGATTCTACGATGAACGCTGAGATTTGAACTCCAACGGAAGCTCTTCCCACATGTGTTACATTTGTAGGGTTTCTCTCCAGTGTGGCCTCTCTGATGGGACAGAAGATCCGATGCCTGGCTAAAATCTTTCCCACACTCCTCACACTTGTAGGGTTTTTCACCCGTGTGGACCCTAATGTGAGTGTTAAAATCAGAACTACAGCTGAAGCTCTTCCCACAAGTGTCACATTGATAAGGCTTCTCTCCAGCGTGGCCCCTCTGATGATCCAGAAGATTTGAGGCCTGACAGAAGCTTTTCCCATATTCCTCACACTTACTGGGTTTTTCTCCTGTGTGGACTCTACAATGAATGTTAACGTGTGAACTGTCACTAAAGCCCTTGCCACATGCATCGCCTTCGTGTGGCTTCTCTCCTTTGTGGATTTGATGATGCGGGTGTAGTCGTGAAAACCCGGCAAAGTCCTTCCCAGTCTCTTCACAGTTATAAGGCTTCTCTCCAGCGTGGACTCTCTGGTGGACCTGGAGATGTGAGCTGTGGCTGAAGCTCTCTCCACACCCCTCACATTTATAAAGTTCCTCTCCTCTGTGACCTAACAAAACTGTCTGGCCATAGGAGCTTTTCCCAGTATCCCCACACTCCTCACATCCTTTGGAGTTTTCTCCAGTGGGGACACTCTGACGATACTGAAATAGTGGCCTTTGACTGAAATTTTTGAACAGACCGTCTGCCTTGTTCAATCCGTGCATATCGTGTATTCTCTGATGGGACTGAAGACTTGGGGACCGACAGGTGTTGTGACATTTTTCACACCTGTAGGGCTTCTCTCCTGTAATAACGTGAAGATGGTGGGCGCAACTGAAATCTTTCTCACGTGCCTCTCCTTCAGGGAGTTCCCTGTGGTCAGCCTGAGGAACGGAATTCTGACTGGAAACTTTACTCAGCTCCTCTCCTTCATAGCTCACGTCTTCTTGTTTCAACGGAGAGCCAGTTCCTCCGGTGTTTACCGTGCAGTCCTGAGCCTTGGCTAACTCCCTCGTAACTTGCTGCCAGATTTGCGAGCGGAAAAGCTCGTCACGTGGCAGGTACCTCAGCCCTCCTTCCTGAAGAGGGTCCGTCTCCTGTAGATTCCTGTCTCCTAAAAGCATATAGAGAGTTCAGAGAGAGGTGGGGCGCGTGAACGCCGTGTTGGCTGATGTTGCCGTTGTACATACAGTCAAGACCACAGCCTAAGGCTTCATTCACTGAACCAGAGAAAGGTTGCCTTCCCCGTTAGCATGAGTGCCCTGTCACCTCACTGACGCGCCCAGCAGCCGAGGCCAGCGCCTATGACACCCACTTAAGTTCTACAGAGCATCATATATGAGTGGCACTGCAGTACATGCGCTCACCACACACATAATGAACACAAGGGTTAAAAAAAAAAATAAATGCGGAAAGTGACTGAGGAAGACAATTGTGATCTATGGCCTCCTCACACACATGTGTATATATATATAGGCACGTGCATGCACATGTATACACAACCACAATGAACCATCCGGATGGGGAGGAATACCATGTTGTGACTCAGCTTTGAGGGAGTCACAGAGCAAAGGGAGACTGATGCTGAGGGCGGGATGGATTCTCGACAGTGGTACAGAGCCTCAACTGACACACCAGCCCCAAAGTCACGCGTAGGTTACGGAGCAGGATATCCGAGTCACACTGTTCTCACCTGTAGATTCACCACTCCAGCTAGCCACGGTCAACATCCAGAACGCGTCTTCTCTCTTGAGCTGGAGCAAAACCTCTGGAGTCACGCTCTGATGCCCTGTGAATTAACACACCCTAGATGAGCGTGTTCTAAAAATAGCATCCCACTGTATCTTCCTCAGCCGGTCAAATCTGTTCCTTCCTAAACTCATAATACAAGTGAGAGGAAGAAATACAATGTTTGAAAAGACCCAGGATATACACACATAGACAGGGTTTAGGAAAATTGTTTTGATGAACACCAGTTTTCATTATCTCCTCTCCCTAGTCTCTCAAACTCTTCTTGGCAATGTCCTAGAAAGACCATCATTGGGATTTCTTTTCTGTCTTGTTACATTCTCAGTTCTCTCCATCCACCATGTAGGCCCCTGGGAGTGAACTTTGGGGCATCGACCTTGGCTCCAGGTGCCTTAGCTGTTGACCATGTCATAACCTCAATTCTATTTCATTTCATTTTAATGACACATCTTTTCAATTTTTTTTCTAATGTGTGTATGTGTATGTGGGTGCAGGTGCCCATGGACACCAGCAGAGGGAGGCAGATACCCTGAGCTGGAGTCTGTTCATTTTAAATTTAATTATACAGTATTCTTCCCCCATGTGTGCCTGCTCACCAGAAGAGGGCACCAGATCACATTATAGATGGCTGTGAGCAACCATGTGTTTGCTGGTAATTGAACTCAGGACCTTTGGAAGAACAAGCAGTGCTCTTAACCTCTGAGCCATCTCTCCAGCCCTGGAGCTGCAGTTAACAGGTATTTGTGAGCAACCTGACGTGGGTGCTGGGAGCCAAACTCTGGTCCTCTATAAGAGCAAAAAAAGCATTAACTGATGAGCTATCTCTCCAGCTGCCTCAACATATTTCAGCATCGGTAGGCATGACTCAGCAGGCGCCACCAGGTGGTGAGATTGAGATTGTAATTTGAGGAAGATGAAAACACACTAGTGTAAGGACCAAACTAATGCCATGTTCTGTATGCTGTGTAAGTAATGCCACGGTCTGTATGTTATGTCAGAGTTTGTCCTCTATGTGACCCTTACTTCTTCCTGCGTTCCAGGAATGGCCATGTACTGCCATAAACTGTACCCGCCAGCAGTCTCCAGAAACTCACACCCGGGCAATTACATATAATTAGCACCCAATATTCCTCTGAGAAGAAAATTCCCATTGTGATTTAGTCTCCACCCAACCTGCCTAAAGGTCAACGGTCTTGTGACCCACAAACCAATTATGAAACACCAAGGCTTGGAAACCCCTGCTTACAGTTTTTCCCTTTATAAACCCATTGTGCTTGAAGCTCTGTACCAGTCTCCCATCCTGCGGCGTCAGGAAGGCTTGTGGTCCAAGCTTGAGCCCATAATAAAGGACTTTGTGTGTATTGCATCAGTATCAAGTCCTGGTGGTCTTTTGTGGGTTTTTTTTTTCTTTTTTTGTCTTTGTGTGACTCTTGTGACTAAGAATCTTTTGTAGGACACCCAGACCAGGTCTGGTTTTCTGATTTAGGCAGAGCCTGGTCACAGGGTAGGCTGTTTCTGGTTTGGTTTCTCACAGAATGCGACAGAGCCCGCCAGCTCTCAGGCCAGTCGGCTTTTCTGAATTTTGGTCCCTTTCTCTCACCATACCGCAACATCTCTGTTTGTGTGGTCCTTTTGTGTTTCTGTTTGCTTGTAACCATCTCAGTTCTAGATTTCGGCCGGGTCTCGGATGCTATGCTGGCCAATGCTTTCCACTACCTGCTGAAAGCATGGTGGCTGGAGCCTGGCGCCTCCCACTTCCTACGTGAACACTCAGCTGCTGCTGAGTCCGGGCTATTGAGTCCTTGCTGGTAGGAAGCACCTGAACACTCACCCAGCAGTGGTACGCCCTGCTCCCCACCTGCTTTTGCTCTCGATGGCTTGAGTGTGCAGCAGTTGGGGAGGGGTGGAAGTGGGTTTTCTAACATCTGCCCACTCCCTCCTTTTCTTTTAAAATGTCCCACCATTTCCACTGAACAAGCACCAGGAGGATGTAGGGACCGCAGAACTTTTAGGCAGCTGCTGTTTGGCCTAGGTGAAAGCTTTTTCCACTTGCAGTCTGGTCACAAGCCTGCCCCACCCACCAAGCATAGTACATGGTCACCTGATCCAGGACACCACTGGAAAGCCCCTGCTCCTGCCTGTACCAATTGGGTTCAACAGATGAGAAGATATTTTTCCGTTGAAATTCCAGCTAGAGGAAGTAAAAAAAAAGTTGTGTCTGTCCACCCTAATTGTATTACTGTATGTGGCCACTATATGTTTGATTTAACTTGTTTTATTTAAATGTGTAAATTTGTGTTCTGTACACCTGGGTTATAAATGTAACAAAAAGACCAACTTCGCCTTGTAATTTAGACTTGGGACCATTCTAAGAGTGATCTCTAAAGGTAGATACTTTTAAATTAAGGATTTTATATAACTCCTGTCCTGTATTTAAAACTAGACTTATAAAAGATAGGATTTAAAACAATGTTTCTTTAATAAGGTATTAAAGCTATACCTCCAGCCTATATAGCTTAAGATTATACTGTGAATACTTAACTAAAGATTTATCATTCGCTTATTGGGTATGATGTTTAAAATTTAAGTTCAAACTCTGGTTTAGAACATGTATGTGTGCATATGTGTTTGTAACACAGATGTGTTAAATAGCAACCATGTGGACCACATGGTCTGCAGGCTGCCATGTGACTCAGCCATCTTGAGACAGCCACGTGGCATAAGGCAACAACTTTACAGCCTTTTGGTCCTAATGAGCTCTCTGCTTGTTATAAAGGTTGATTCAGATGAACAGACTGCTACATTACAGATGCTGTGACTGGGTAATTCTAAAAATACTTTCAAGTTGGGATGTTAATTTTAGAGATATTCAATTGTTTACGCTGTTAAAGTGTGGGGTTTGTCTTCTAAATTTATGGTTATTATGCTCCACCTTCATTGTAAAAAAGGTAAAAATCACTGCCTTAGGAAGATGTTTGGCCTTAATTTCTGAAGATGGCTATGTTTTTAAATTGCCCACTGAGGCCTCTAACAACACGTGGCTGGCCTCCAGGTTGATTCTGTGATAAAAACTGCGGGGCCATGTGGCCACAGTCTCTCCACCATCTTGGGTAAGGGCAGTCACATGACCAGCAGCCATTTTGGTTGTGGTAGACTCAAGCCTCTGTATTGAAAGCTGTGAAGAACATTCAGTTGCCCCACTTAGCACCAAGGGCAACCTCTGTCCTTTGATCTGCTTTTACTGTTCAGACTTAATGATGAAATGTGTCAGAACCAGCAAGATTGCCAGTCCATCAATGGACTATATCTACTTTTGCTTTGATATTAGTTCAAAAATATGTTTATGCAGTTTATTGTCACCTGTCTCAGAGAATCAGTTGCCTGATAGTTAATGAAACAATTCTAAGAGAATGATGCTCCACTCCCAAGTTCGGCTGGATGGTTTCTGGTTCTTGAAATCCTTGTATACTGATACAAAATTAACATTATATTTTGATTACAGCATACTGTGTATCAACTCTTTTAAGGCACATGCCTATGTAATTCTTAAAAACGCTATGTGCAGTTCCAATCCTTTTAAAAGCGATCACAAACTGTTTAGGATAATTAAAAGCTTATGGTTTTGTTGGGTACTAGTTAAGTAAATTAGGGGTGTTTTCTAAATTAATCAGCCAATAGGTACATAAATTCATCTAACTAGATGAATATATAGCTAGAAACAAGCAATTCTGACATACTAAAACTAGACAGATGTGGTCCTCTAACACTTATCTGCAGATTATAGATTCTAACATTCTGTTTCATGTTTGTAAGATGTAGTTTAGAGCAGATAGCTAAAGACAGACAAGGATTGAGCACAGATATGCTGGCCCTCAAGCTTGTCAGAGATCTGCTGAATATGGCATTAAATACATTTAAACTAATTATGACAGAGAATCCTACATCCTTGCAGTACCTCCCCAAGATCTCTCAGAAGATTTGGCATGGCAGATGGCTTCAACCCTGGATCATGGTATGCTGACCTGAGCAAAATTGCTCCCAACATCTCACCCTCTGCTAGGGACCAGCGTGAAATGTCGACAAACTGGACACCCAGTTCTCCTTCCACAGAAACAGCCTCTCATCTTCTGTGTCTCTGTGCCTGATGGCCAGACTGTTTCTGTCCATGGTGCCATGTTACCACAGGAGACAACTGGGCCAACTGTCTAGGTACCAGGATGTGGGTAGTCATCTCTGTCATTTTGATAGGTACATAAATTCATCTAGGTTACAATTTATCCTTCTCAGGTCTCTGATTTCATTGATGGCTGAGCTAATGGTAGATTGACAGCTAGAAGACAATTAGTTCCACTGTTCGTACATTAGTCAATCCATTCGCTAGTTAAAACTACTAGGTACTAGGTCTCTTCTCTTATTTAAAAAGACAAACAGACTTGCCTTGCTCACAGGCTCCCTGTCTCTTCAACTGGATTAGCTAAACAATGTTTTTTATAAGTGCCACATTACCTTACCTTTGACTAGCTTTTCAGCATTTCTAGGCCCTGAAACCAGCGCCCCTAATGTCTGCAGTAGGAAGTTACAGAAAAGGATGACCTCGTCCATTGTCCCACTTTATAGGCTGAAATGCTAAGTCAAAGGCAACTCTCTGGCACGAGGGACAAATGGCTACAAGAAAATAGGCTCTTAGTTCTGCTTAAACCAGTCATGCTTTGTGCCCCCTTATAGCCAACAAAGATTGGGTATCATCCTGTCATGAGGGCACAGTCCCTGGCCTACAACAGGCCGACTCAGAGGACTAAGTTTCACAGCGACCCACGATTGGGCCTTCAATGAACCTGTCAGAGGGGGGAATGCAAGAACCAAACCAACGCCATGTTCTGTATGTTCTGCAACTAATGCCATGGTCTATGTGTTCTGTGAGAACTTGTCCTGTAGGTCACCTTTCTTCCTGCGTTCCAGGGATGACAATGTACTGCCACAAAGTGCACCTGCCAGCTGTCTCCAGAAACTTGTACCTGGGCAAGTAGATATAATTAGCACCCAAAGTTCCTCTGAGAAGAATATTTCCCCCTGTGATTTAGTCTCCACCCAACCAGCCTAAAGGTCAACATTCCTGTGACCCACAAACCAATTATGAAACGCCAAGGTTTGGAAACCCCTGCATGTGGATTTTCCCTTTATAAACCCATTACGCTTGAATCTCTGTAGAAATCTCCTATCCTGCGGCATCAGGAAGGCTTATGTCCAAGCTCAAGCCCGTAATAAAGGACCCCGTGTGTATTGCATCAGTATCGAGTCCTGGGGGTCTTTTGGGGATCTTGTGATCTGGGCACAACACTACCATGCTTTAATTTTCACCTCATTTATCAAACTAGGATGGGTTTAACACTGTATCCCATGGTGACTAGAAAACTAGGAACCACTAGCTTCAACACATGTCTGCTCTCACCCACTGATAGAAAGTTCCTGAAGGTCTCCAGCATCACATCACGGTACAGCTTCCTCTGGTCAGCATCCAGCAGCCCCAGCTCCTCCTCACTGAAGACCACGGCCACGTCCCTGAACGTCACCGCCTCCTGGTGACAGGAAACACTCAACTTTAACTTTGGTCTTCTGCAAGAACAACAGCTCTGAGGAATGTGGGAAAGATGAATAGAAAGCAACTCCTGAGCTAAGAACCCACAGTCCTTGTTTCTACACTGTTAACCCATTTTTTACTTTTACTCTTTTTACATTTTAGTTACTTCTCAGTTGTAGGGGGCTGTCTGGTGCACCTTGGGGTGTTCACCATCATCTCTAGCTCCTATACAATAAGCTGGGAACTGAGTCTAGATCCCCTGCAAGAGCAGCCAGTGCTGGCAGCCGCTGAGCTGCCTCTCCAGCTTTGCACAGCAGGTTCTCACATGCCTGCTGTTCCCCTCGGATCTTCCTCAGAGAAAGAAGCAAGATGTCAGGATTCTTGAAAATTTACACAACACTCTGAAACTTAGAAAAAGCTCAACCTATCCAGGGGTGGTGGTGCATGCCTTAAACCCCAACACTAGGAAGGCAAGAGGCAGGCAAACACCTGTGAATTCAAGGTCAGCTTCGTCTTGAGAGTGAGTTCCAGGCCAGCCAGGGCTACACAGTGAGAACCTGTCTCAAAACAAAATCGAACAATAAAAAAAAAAATGAAAAAAGCTCAACAACTCACCTTGCCCCCGGTCATCCTGCCGTCTTCCTAGGGAACAGCTGCGTCCTGGGAAGACAGAATGAGGGAGAGGGGACAGCATGTGAGAGTCTGCTCAGCGGAGTCGCTGGCCCACATGGCTAATGCTGCGAACAGTGTTAAGCCATGCAGTCCAGTCACAACTCACCCCGTCTACTCAGGACCCTGGAAATGACACCCATGACAACTGCAGGCACCTCACCCACGACATGTGGTCTCCTGTGGGTCTCGGGACTCCAGTTCTGTTCTAGGGATAGGTGAAGTACAGAGTACCCAGGCGAGGACAGTACTGTGTGCACTCAGAAGCTAGGAGGGACAGCGCCATTACTCTTCACCTGGGTGACACTGAGCATGACCAGCACCTGTGTGTCAATTCCGTCTCCATCTTTTCTGTGTGTTGTGTATTTGGGGACAGGGTTTCAGCGTTTAGCCGAGGCTCGTCTACACTTGATTTGTAACCCAGGATGGCCTCGAACCTTTGGTCCTCCCTGCCTGGGCCTCCAAGTGTCATGTCCCAATTCTTTCATCCATGAAATGGAGATATTTAACAATGAGAGAACTAATGTCGCAGGTTGTTCTAAAAATTGCATTCTGCAGGAAAAATGCTTGGAGAATACTTTCGCTGAACCTGTTCCCTCAATTGCTACATAGCAGGTAACAATCAGTGACAAAACCAGTCCTCTTAAAAATTTTTTTCAAGATTATTTATTTATATACTTTACACAGAGGGATGTTTTACCTGCATATACATCTGCACACCAGAAGAGGGCATTGGATCCCATGGAACTAGAGTTATAGGCAGTTATGAGCTGCCATGTGGGTGCTGGGAATTGAACTCAGGACCCCTGGAAGAGCAGCAGAGCTCTTAACCATTGAGCCATCTGTCCAGGCCCCTCATAAGGGGTTTTCATCATTGAAGCACTAGACATGTTTTGCTCTGCACATGGAAATCATTGCCAATGGCTGAATTCCTTTCTGCTCTCAGCCACGTTAAGGCCATGCCTTTAAATAACAGTCAGCTGTTTCTCTAGTTCTGTTCCCAGCGCCCACATGCAGGCTCATAAATGTTGGGGTTAATCTAGACCTACCATGTACTCAGATGTTAATTGCTTGCCCCCTCCCCCAACTTGATCCTTTACCCCCCACATTATCCCTGACTGGCCATTAAAGTGCTGACACTGCGGGAGCGTGTGTGTGTGTGTGTGTGTGTGTGTGTGTGTGTGTGTGTGTAGGGTTGGGGGTAAGTAGTGGGGAGAGGGGTGCTGGAGCGAAGATTCTAGGGCTTGAGAGTAGGAACAGGAGGAGGAGGGAGAGGAGAGATGCTAGAGGGGGAAGAAAGGGCGGATTCTAGGTAAGATGACAGCTGCAAGGATTGGGGACGTTGGATGGGTGGAAGTAAATTGATCGCGGGGTAGTAAATTAGTTTATGCGCAGCTCTGTGTTTGGCTTTGGAATACAGCACAGTCTCCGTGTGTGGTTATTTAAGGAAAATTGCTGATATAGAAATAACTAAGCTTCATCAATAATATGAATAGAACGTTAGCTATTAATATTCATGAACACACAGAGGCATGAAATTACAGTTCCAGGGGATTTGATGGCCCCTTCTGACGTCCTTGAGTGCTGCACACACACGGTGCACAGACATACATGGAGGCCAAAGTCATACACATACAATGATGACAATGATGACGATGACGACGACATCAATGACTCACAGAGGGGGCCGGAGCAGCGTATAAACATGCAGACACAGTTCCGCACACATACCTGGCAAGAAATTATTGTTTGGCCAGTTGTGTGATGTCGTTCCAAACTCTTAAACCACTGTGTGCAGCCTCGGCTATTTAAAAAAAAAAAAAAAAGCAGAAACAGCACTGACTCTAGCATGAACTCTGGTGCCCCCTATCAGACCACTTCCCCTTGGTGGGGAGGCCTGGTGGCACTCAGAGGAAGGGGAAGCAGGCTACCAGGAAGAGACCTGATAGGCTGTGATCATATGGTGGGGGAGGAGGTCCCCTTCGGTCACTGGCCTAGGGGAGGGGAATAGGGTGAAAGAGGGAGGGGGGAAATGGGAAGATACAAGTGAGGGGATAACAATTGCAGTGTAATCTGAATAAATTATTTAAATTTTAAAAAATATTTTTAAAAAGTCGGGGGGGGGGTGCTAGAGAGATGGCTCAGAGGTTAAGAGCACTGACTGCTCCTCCGGAGGTCCTGAGTTCAATTCCCAACAACCACATGGTGGCTCACAACCATCTATAATGAGATCTGACACTCTCCTCTGGCCTGCAGGTCTACATGCAGGCAGAGCACTATATATATAATAAATAAATAATTTTTTTTTTAAGGGCAGAAACAGCTTGTCATTCCCAGCATTATCATGCGTGCTAACAGACATGTGTGTGTGGCACCCTGTAGGTATTTAGGAGAGTTCTCAAAAAACAAAGACAACCATAGGAGAGACAAACATGTTTTTGTGTTGATCCCACATGTGGGATGGGGAACAGACTAGTGAAAGGGCAGGATGTTTATCCCCTTAGAAGTCGAACCACTTGGTGGAGGAGCTTGGATATTGCCAGCTGAAAACATCCTAGTAGAGACTCTGAGAGGATACACACACACACACACACACACACACACACACACGTATGAGCCCAAAATAAGAGGCTAGAGAGAGAGGACTCGGGATTGTTTTGGCTGTTCGTCAACACTTTGAGAGATGCTTCTAGAGAGAACTGCTCCAGGGAAAGCCCCAAGGCTTTGGGCTCCGACTGAGGCTTTGGACCTCAGCTGTTGGTTCCTGCAGCCACCTTGGTTGAGTTGCGGATTTGCTGAGGTCCTGCTGACTATGCCAGGAAGATCGTTCCTCGGAACTGATATCCTTAAGGTTTCATTATTTTGTCCTTTAATCTCCTTTTCCTATTGTTTGGGTTAGTCGGGTTGTAAGTTAGGTACGCTCTGTCAGTGAGTTCATAATACAGTATAATTGTTAAGAAAATTGTGGGAAAGACTGTAAGCTTTGTCACAGGTAAAAACAATCTTGGTGGGTTTTACCCTTGGGCACCCCATGGATACCTTGTGATAGACTGAGTGGAGCCATCCTGGGCCTGGAATTCAGGAAGCAGACCTGGGGACTCCACCTGGACTATTGTTTTTCTAATCGACCCTCAATGGGAGAAGGAGACCGCCCTTCGCACGTGACACAGGCAGGCAGGGAGGAGAGAACAACAGGTTGAGACCAGGCTTGAGCACACATGGATCACTGAACAGGCTCGACCAGCACGCAGGCCAGAGACACCTAAGGACCCGTCCTGTGGAACGGATACCGGAAGGTTCACTCTTTTTTCCCTTTAACCTTTTTTCCTTCTTGTGTAAGCTAGTTGGGTTGTATAATAAAGTTTAATTGTTAAGAAACAGAGCTGACAGAAAATTGGGCCAGCAGAAGACAGATGCTGTACCCGTGAACACAAGAGGCTGGAGGCAGGTTGGATCCCTGATCCCAGCTCTCGCACCACAAGCTTTTGCAGACAAAAACAGACCAATGAGAGTCATGGTGGGACACATATGGACTGGCTCAGATTTAGGCACAGGAGATGGTGGTTTAAAAGGTGAGAACTCTGAGGGAGCTGAGCGATGGCTCAGCACAGGGCACTCACTGCTGCGGGGGAGGAAGGGAGAGCGGGGTGGGGGGCGGTCAGACTGAGATGGCCCCATAAGGTTTGTTATGAGGAGGCGTGGCTTACTGGAGGAAGTGCGTCAGTGGAGAAGGGCACTGAGGTTTCAAATGCCACAGAGCCACTCCCACTTAGCTCTCTGCTTCCCGCTGTGGCTCCCTCGGCAGCCAATATCAATTTTTGAAGACTCTAATGTGGACGGACTCTACAGCTAGCCTAACCTACGGGAGACCACCCTGTTCGGTGGTCTAACCCAGACCACAGCACTGTGTTCTGGCTGGCTGTTGGATAGCTCCCTGAACCCCACACTTACTCATTGGCTAACTCCGCCTTGCAAGGCCATTGCTGGTCAGTCTGAGAAGAAGACGATGGGATCCCTGAGACAGAGGTCCCTGCAACCAACATAACAGGAAAGAGAAAATGAAAATAAACACAAAGAAACAAGACTCACACATTAATGGCAGGTGCAATTACAGAGGAGCAAAGAAAGTCAACCATTTTTCTAACGTCACTTTTTTGTTTTGTTTTGAGACAGGTCTCACTATGTAGGGTAGCCTGGACCACAAAGAGAGTTTGAGGCCAGCCTGGGCTAAAACAAGACTCAGTCATACACAGGCAGAGAGAGGGAGAGAGAGAGAAAGAAAAAGAAAGAGAGAGAGAGAGAGAGAGAGAGAGAGAGAGAGAGAGAGAGAGAGAGAGATTATTAACAAATGAATAGAAAAGTTCCAAAGTTCCAAGGCTACACAGAGAAACCCTGTTTCGGAAAAAAAAGAAGAAGAAGAAGAAAGAAAGAAAAGTAAGTTCCTCTTGGTCTTCATATAGAGACACAATTAATTTCAAGTCATATTACTAAATATCCTGAACAGGAAGTTCCCTGAAGCTCGCTGACCAGCGAGTCTTACAGAATGGGCAAGCCTCAGATTCAGTGAGCGTGTCTCAGACGATATAGTAGAGAGAGCCTCCACACACACACACGCACCACCCCTACACACACACACACACACACACACACACACACACGCACCACCCCTACACACAGACACACACACACACACACACACACATGCACCACCCCTACACACACTCCACACACATGCACCACCCCTACACACAGACACACACACACACACACACACATGCACCACCCCTACACACAGACACACACACACACACACACATGCACCACCCCTACACACACACACACACACACACATGCACCACCCCTACACACAGACACACACACACACGCACCACCCCTACACACACACACACATGCACCACCCCTACACACACACACACACACACACACACACATGCACCACCCCTACACACATTCTCACATACACACCACACACAAACACACCACCCCTACACAGACACACACACACACACATGAACCACCCCTACACACACTACACACACACACACACACACACGTTAACACAACTCAAGGGGAAAAACATGTTGGGAGAGAAAGACAAGAAGACTTTCAAAAATGAGACAGAGTAAGAGAGCAACTGCCATGTAAGAGTTCATTTTACTCTATTTTAGACGGGAAATTTCCACAGTGAAAAACAAAAGCTGGAAATATGAATTTACTGTGATAACAAGTTCTGAGACCCTCCCCTGTGAATGGCACACTCTTCCTTTTCAAAATAAGCCAGGGGCTATAGGGTTGCCTCTTACAGAGGACCCAGGTTTGATTCCCAGCACCCACATGGCAGCTCAGAATGATCCCTAACACCAGTTCCAGGGGACCCCACAGCCTCTTCTGGACCCTTCAGGGACCAAGCATGCACATGGTGCACAGACACACACGCAGGTAAAGCACTCCCACACATACATCCCAGAATAAAAACACAAAAGGGGTCAGAGAGGGGCTGGAGACATGGCTCAGCAGTTAGGAGCACATGCAGAGGGTGTGAGTTTAGTCCCCAACACCCACACTAGGAGGCTCACAACCATCTGTAACTCCAGCTGCAAAGGTTCCAACACCTGTGGCCTCTGTGGACACCTGCTCTCCACTGACAGATGCGCGCACATGCGGGTGTGTGTGTGTGTGTGTGTGTGTGTGTGTGTGTGTGTGCGCGCGCACGCGCACACACGCGTATCTTGTCTGTCTGTGCATGGGTGAGTGTGGGTATATATGCACATACCCATAATTTAAAAAATAAATATAAACCTTTGAAACAATTAAACTAAACAATGAAAAGAAAGAGTCAGAAAAAGCACACAGCAAAATCTCAGTTCTGAGGTGTGGCCTGCAGGAAGACCCCTAGTGGGTTCTAGAGCAGCCAGGGCTACACACTGAGATCGTGTCTCAAATAAATAGATAAAAATTTAAAGAAAAAGCTACAATATTCTCTGATACAAAGAGCTATATCTACGTACAGGGTGACAGATATTCGTGGTCACATGAACACAGCATGCACCAAGAGCTGTACAAACAAATACTATGTGTGGACCCAAGAATACCTACCATCTACAACACACATATGTAAACAGTACTATATATATATTTCATACACAATTTATATTACTCAATGTGGGTGTGCACGGGCTCATGCATTTTACTTGTACTCTGTAATTGATTCTAAAACCAAATGTATGTTATAGGTCCTCCTTTTTGCACGAGGAGAAATTAAGCACACAAAGATTCTTACTCAGTAACAGGGTGTAAGAAAGGGGAGGGGAGGTGGACTGGGCATCACGATCCCGCAAACGCTGCCAAGTCCAGGTTTTTCTTCCTTGGGCCGAACACTGAGAATTGCTAAACTTTCTCCTAAATCGGAAGGCAGAGGCCTCCTGTGTGCCGCAGCATCAGCATCAAAGGCTCATTTCAATGACCCGGAAGGGGTCCTCCCTCGTCCCTTAACCCAGTCACTGAGGTCAAGAGAGGTGAAGAGAGGCCCTGAGATCCCCAAGCCCACCTTTACCTACTCACCTCCTCGCGAGAACGCAGTCGCAGGACTCCAACCTCTGCCTGAAAAAGGCCCGGAAACGCCAAACTCCGGAACTACAACTCCCAGGATTCCGAGAGGCAGAAGCCCGGGGCAACTAAAGTTTCTGCGCACGCGCACAGCGCCTGAGTAGCGTTTTCCCCCCCCCCCACTCCTCGGATTCTTGGGTTTGATTTTTTTTTTTTTTTTTTTTTAGCTCTCAAACTGCCGAAATCCCACTAAAGTGCCCATGGTGGGCACTTAAGTACTCAGGAGGCTGAGGCAAGAGTCCTGCGTGGGTTACTGCCTTAGTTTCTGTTCTCGTTCTGTGAAGTGAAGAGACACCATGACCAAGGCGGCTCTTACGCGAGAAAGCATTTAATTGGGGGCTTGCTTACAGTTTTAGAGGGTTAGTCTATGAGCATCGTGCCTGGAGGCACGCCTTGAAAGGGCTTTTGAAACCTCGAAGAAGTCTACCCTCAGTGCCACACTTCCTCCAACAAGGCCACACTGTCGCTAACAACTGAAAATCCCAGATCGTTCTGTTTTGACCAATAAAGACTCAGGAGTCAAGATGCTGAAGTGAAAAACCTGCCAGCTCAGAGAGGCAGAGAAAGCACCCAGCTGACCTTCCTACTCAGCTCACGTCCTGATGGAAAAAGCCCAAACGGCTCACTAGCTCAGCTCACTTGCCCAGGAAGAAAAAGCCAAAAACAAACAAAACAAAAACTCAAGGCCAAAGGCTCGCTACCTCAAAGCCCAAAAAGCCACAGGCCAAGGAGCTGAGGAGCTCAAGAGGAAGAAAGCTAAAAGCTACCCCTCAACTCCAAGTCCCTCCTGGCCTTAATCCCTGTCAGCTGGTTTCTTGCTCTGCCTCTTGACCTAGGGTTGACTTTATTAAATCCTGTGTACAGAAAGCTCTTGGATTAAAGGTGTTAGGGCTCAACCACTCCAAACAAAAGACAGGTTTTTACAGCTCACAATCTCAGGGATCAAAGGGAGGGTTTGTTTTTTGTTTTGTTTTGTTTTTGTTTTTCAAGACAGGGTCTCTCTGTGTAACAGCCCTGACTGTCCTGGACTCGCTTTGTAGACCAGGCTGGCCTCGAACTCACAGGTGTGTGTTAGAGCTCAACCTCGCCAAACAAAAGACGGGTCTTCCCAGCTGACCATCTCAGGGATCACACTGGACCAAATGTCCTGCGACACCTCACCTCCCAGTCCTTCAAATCCTCCCTCCATCAGTTCCACTCCTCGGTGAAGCAAGAAAATAGGATGAGCCTGTGGAGATGGTTTAGGTGGCATCTCGGGTTGCCCCCTCCCCCACATGACCTGGTAAATCCCTCTCTCCAGCTCTGCCTCCTCTGAGGAAAGCCTCTGCATTTCTGAGGACTGGCCCAATGCCGCCGCCCCCACCCCACCCCGCCTCACCTGGAGCCACCAGTCACTCAAATCCAGCAGATGACAGATGTGTCATTTTCCTTCGCCTGCAGTTCTTAAACAACACCCCCCCTCCCTCCTCCACCTCACTTGCTGACAGAAGTCCGCATTCAACTTCCTCTGGCTTCATCCCCTGAGGCTGCTGAACTTGCTCAGTGACCAAATAAACCTGCCCTTTTTATACTTTTTTTTTTTTCTCAGACAGGGTTTCTCTGTGTAACAGCCATGGCTGTTCTGGACTCACTTTGTAGACCAGGCTGGCCTCGAACTCACAGAGATTCACTTGCCTCCGCCTCCCAAGGGCTGAGATTAAAGGCGTGCGCCACCACATCTGACACCTTTTTATATTTTTAATCTGACTTGGATTAACATATTTCATTGGCGGAGATGACCTATCTGGTTATCAAACCACATATGAAGCACATGTCTCAAAAACACAAGAAAAAGTTACAAGATTGTAATGAAAGTTTTGGTTTCTTTAAAAATTCAGTTATGTAAGCTAGACGTGGTGGTACATGCCTTTAGTCCCAGCACTCGGGAGGCAGAGGCAGGTGGATTGCTGTGAGAGTGAGGCCAGCCTGGTCTACAAAGAGAGTCCAGGACAGCCAAGGCTACACAAAGAAACCCTGTCTGGAAAAACAAACAAACAAAACACAAAACTCAGTTATGTTAAGCAAGCATGTTTTTGTTTTAATCCCAAGTGTGGGGTTTTAGTTTAGGCTTTATTTGTCCACAGCTGATAATTGCCTTTTGTGGGGCCTGGTCTTTGCCAGCTGCAGTTAGTTCAATTCTCAGGGGTATAAATACAAAATCTTAGAGGCAGTTTGGAGGCACTCTCAGAGAGCGAGAGAGAGCGAAGAGAGTGAGAGAGCGAGGGAGAGAACGAGAGAGAGAACGAGAGAGAGAGAGAGAGAGAGAGAGAGAGAGAGAGAGAGGGGAGAGAGGGAGCGAGAGAGGGAGAGAGAGAGAGGGAGGGAGAGAGAGAGAGAGAGAGAGAGAGAGAGAGAGAGAGAGAGAGAGAGATTTGATTTCAACTGATCCTAAACAGCCAGGAGAAGTGAAGAGGTTTACACCCCCTCTACAGGTGTTTTGAGGTGGGACGATCCAACTTTAATCTGTACCACACCTTGTGCTCTCAGCCTTTGTCAAGAACGTGGAAGGAGAAAGCTTTTGATCTCTGCCTGCTTACCTTTGCGTCATCGGAACCAACTTCCTCCAGAGGCTGGCACATACTGAAGACCAGCTGAGACTTCTAGCCTTGTGGACTGAACAAGTACGGGATTCTTGGGCCTTCTGTTCGGTAGACAGCCATTGTTGGACTAGCCTGACCACAGCCTGTAAAATACATCAAGATTCATCCTGTAACTTCTGTTTCTCTAGAAGGCCCTGACTAGTGCACGCGGAAATGTGAAAAAGAGAAGAGAGTAAGTGTGAAGGAGTGTTCAGGCCTGAGGTATGCTCAAGCACTTAAAAGCTCTTGTACTTGGGGCTGGAGAGATGGCTCAGCGGTTAAGAGCACTGTCTGCTCTTCCAGAGGTCCTGAGTTCAATTCCCAGCAACCACATGGTGGCTCACAACCATCTATAATGTAATCTGATGCCCTCTTCTGCAGATAAAGCACTCATATGCAATAAATAAAATAAATAAATCTTAAAAAAAAAAAAAAAAGAAGAAGACTTGCTGCTCCCCATAAGCTTAAGAAGGTGACCAGAAAGCCGGGCATGGTGGCGCACACCTTTACTCCCCGCACTCAGGAGGCAGAGGCAGGTGGATCGCTGTGAGTTCAAGGCCAGCCTGGTCTACAAAGGGAGTCCAGGACAGCCAAGGCTACACAGAGAGACCCTGTCTTGGCGTGGGGCGGGGGGAGGCGGGGAGAGGGGGAAGAACAACACACATACACACCAAGAAAAAAGAAGTGACTAGAGACCGCACGACACTGTGCCGAAGGTCTCAAACAGGATGCTATAAAAGCAGGCAGACAATAATCTGTTGATGACAATGTCCCTAAAAAAAAAAAAAACTCAAAAAGAAAACATATTCCTACCTTAGTGTCCTCAGCCTTGAAAGGGAAGTTATCAGTGTCACAGGAACACTCCAGAAATGATTAGGACACCTTCGTACAGAGCTAAGCAAGACTCTGGCCCAAAGGAGGCACACGTGCAGTTCTGTCTGGTTTTGTTACCCGCTGGTTATCTGTGGACCCACCTGAGGAGCCAGTCTTCTTCACAAAAGGAGCCTGTCCATCATCAAGTGTGGCTGGTCCGTGGTCTAGCCCAGGTTTTCTAAACATTTTTCCCCCAACATGTAGTCTGTCTTCTCTTTTTCAGTTTTTGTCTGTGTGTGGTGTGGTGTGTGGTATGGTGTGTGTGTGTGTGTGTGTGTGTGTGTGTGTGTGTGTGTGCACTTTCATGTCTGAGAGCAAGCACATAATACCGCAGCATGCATGTGTCTGTATGTGATGTGTATGTGTGTGTGTGTGTCTCTGTGTGCACCTTCATGTCTGTGAGAACAGATGTTTCATAGCATGCATGTGTGCACTTTCATGTCTGTGAGAGCAAGCACAGGATGCCAGGGCATGCAGGCGTCTGTATGCGGTGTGTATGTATGTGTGTGTGTGTCTGTGTGAGCACCTTCATGTCTGTGAGAACTGACACATGTCACAGTACACATGTGTGCGCGCACACTTGCCCCTTCGTGTCTATGGATGCCATAGCATGTATGTGGGGGCCAGAGGCTAGTCTCAAGTGTCCTTGCCTTCTCCCATGTTGGCAGAGGGTCACCTTGCTATTAGCCTCTGCTACATCAAGCTAGCAGGCCCTGGAGCTTCAAGGGATTCCCCTGTCCCTGTCTCCCAGCTAGTCCTGGGGAGCACTGGGGGAGCACTCAGGAGCAAGCGCTGTTGACTACAGCTGCACAGTACCACATCTGGGAATCCAAACTGAGTCCTCATCTTTACGGAGCAAGCCCTTTCCCCCACGAAGCCTCTTCTTCTTTTCTTCTAGGCAAAAGCCTCCCGGAACAATTGAACTAAATCTCAGCTTGATGTCGGTCCCTCTAACCTACTGTCTGCTTGGTGATTGGCGGAAGCACTCTCCGCTTTCTAATTGACTGATGTCACACAGCCATCTGTGACTTTTTCACAGGAAACCAATATGTCCCTCCATGCAGTGAGATGTCTCTATCTTCGATTCTACAAGTCTCAGTCAACAGCGAGATCATAAGCTGGTGACTCCGGCCCTGCTAGCCGGACTCTTGACTGTATCAGTGAAACAGATGCGTTCTGGCTCTCTCTTCCCATCGTGGTTAAAGATCCCTTCCAGGCACAGAAGCAAGGCGATCTGTGTGTGTTCTGATCTGACGCTGTGGGTGAGGCTGAGATGCTACAGTGCTTGCCCCACCTGCAGAGGCATACATACATACATTGAGTACATACGTCAGGCATGGGAGTGCCTGCCTATACTCCCAGCAAGGCAGGCGGTTGTGAGCCCAAGAGAAGGGCACCCCAGCTACACACGCAGTGAGTTTGAACCCAGCCTGAGACACTTGAAACACTGTCCCCAAAATTTAAATAAACGAACAAACAGATGACACATCTGCAAGCAAGAAACAACTGCCCCTCAGAGAACTCAACCTCTTGTATGCATATTCATTAATATCTTATGCATATTCATCAAAGCAGCAGGCTCTCTTCCGGGGTAATTTAGAACTCCTGTGGGCATGTGGGCAGATATTTAAAATGTTAATGTTTTCCCAACCAGAACAACAAGGAGAAAATTACTGCATGAGGCTTTTTAAAGACATCTCAGGTGCACCCTGTGATACGATAACCGTTATACAGCGACCAGCAAGCGCTCACATTAATTTGAAGAGGTGCGGATGGGACAGTGGCAGACCAGTATGCATGAGGCCTAGGTTCAATTGTCATAACTGCAAGATTTTAGCCAATTAAATACAAAATAAAGCCAGGCGTGGTGGCACGTGCCTTTAATCCCAGCACTTGGGAGGCAGAGGCAGGCGGATCACTGTGAGTTCGAGGCCAGCCCTGGTCTGCAAAGTGAGTCCAGGACGGCCAAGGCTAACACAGAGAAACCCTGTCTCGAAAACCCAGATTTTCTTTTTCTGATACCAGATTAAAAACTACACTCTCTTGTATTAAATATGGTAGCTCTTTCAAAGACCCTCAAACGAGCCAGCCCAGGTATGATGTGGCACCTTTAATCCCAGCACTCGGGAAGCAGAGGCAGACAGATCTCTGCTCAGCCTGGAGCCAGCCTGGTCTACATGTTGAGTTCCAGGCCAGGCAATGCTACATAGAGAGGCCCTGTCTCCAACAAAGATGGAGGCTGCACACCAGCCCAGCCCAGTCATCAGAGATGCTACAGCAGATGGAGACTATCACAGAGACTCACAACTGGTCAAAAGGCAGAGAGTACATGACCACGGGCGTCCACCGCCAAGGAATACATCTACTGCACAATCCCTAATCCTAAGGCTGAGGGAGCAGCGCAGGAGAGAGGGTGGAGAGAGGACAAGGACACCTGCTTTGAGACCACAAGCTGCACCCATGACATCTCAAGCGCTTTGTTGCCTGAACAAGGCTGGTCCAGTTCCTCCTATGCCCCACACCTCTCAAATTCAAGATATCGTTTGTTGTTGTTTTGTTTTGTTGTTGTTATACGTGTATTTATAAACACAACCAACTGAGGCCATTAGTGTTGATCATAAGTATATGAGTCTAACTAAGGCTGACTGCTTGGGCGAGGGTAACCTATGGGGTGGGGCGGGGCGGGGCAGTGCAGGGCGGGGCTTATCCTTGGAGAAAACTGACTCTCCCTGTCAGCAGCCAGTGATTGCCTGTGGCTCTTCAGCTACGGCGTCGGGGGGGAAGAAGGGGGTGCGGCTCGTGGATTGTCCCTCATCCACGTCTGAATATGGTGGCACATGCCTGTAATCCTCGCACTTAGGAAGTGGGGGATGGGAGTACAAGGTGACCCTCAGCTATCGAGACCGTCCTAGGCTATGCCGCGACCATCATCACATGCTTGCTCCAGCGACCCCTCTAAGGAAATGCAGGCTAACCCTCAGTTAAAGGAGCAGCAGCCCGCTTTGCCACGGATTGCGACCTCAAGACACAAACACTTCCTCCCTAAAGGCTGAGTATTTTGTCCAGCAAGAAGTTAACTGATACAGCTAGGTCTGGCAATTTTGTACTATAAAGAAGTAGAGTCTTTACTACCCGACCCTGTTCTTTCACCAAGCGGACAAGCGCTAACGCCTCACTGCACGCTGCGGCATGCGCGGGTACTCTCTCTTTACCAGGGTCTAGTCGCCACACACGGTGATTAGCTTTGCAAAAACTGTGTCATGCAAGTGTCCCACAGACACTCCGTCCCTTTTTCCTTCTATTCACTCCCCCCGCCCCCGTCTCACTTCTGCTTTCACGTCCTCTCTATGATTTTAAATCTAAGACTCTGACTTGTTTTGTTTGGTTATGATTTCCAGTCACATCTGCCACTTTTATTTATGTATGTATGTATGTATGTATGTATGTATGTATTTATTTATTTATTTATATTCAAGACAGGGTTTCTCTGTGTAGCCCTGGCTGTCCTGGACTTGCTCTGTAGACCAGGCTGGCCTCGAACTCACAGCGATGAGCCTGCCTCTGCCTCCCGAGTGCTGGGATTAAAGGTGTGCGCCACCACGCCTGGCTAACATTTTGTTTTTAATGGATGGATAAAAATCTACCACATTTTGTCCCTCCTTTCATCTGCTGAGGGACGCTTGGGCTCCTCCTGTCAGGTGGCTGTACTGCGATCCGTGCAGATGTTTGCCATCTGGGTGGTCCCCTGGGTGTACGCCCCAACGTGGTACAGCTAGCTGGGCCATATGGCGGTTCTAGTTTTAGGCTTTCAAGAAACCTCCATATTGACTTCCATAGTGGCCGAACAAAGTTACACCATCACGCATGGGTATTTCCTTCCCTCACACCCCTGCTGCATCCTCTTCGGCGTTTGTTTTCTTAGTGATAGCCATTGTGCCTAGCATGAGATAGATTTTTTTTTCATGTTTACTGGCCTTATGCACTTTATCTTTTATTTAATTTTTGAGACAGAGTCTCACTATGAGAGAGAGAGAGAGAGAGAGAGAGAGAGAGAGAGAGAGAGAGAGAGAGAGAGCTATAATACATATTTATTTTTTTAAAGATTTATTTATTTATTGTGTATCCAACATCTGCCTGCATGTACGCCTGCCTACCAGAAGAGGGCATTAGATCCCATAAACCACATGTGGTTGCTGGGAATTGAGGCAAACGCACCCACGCCCCGCTCTTCTCTTTTGATCGGCTTTATTAACTCGGAGATAGAAAAAGCCGCCAAGTCCCACATAGCCCGTAGCTGCTGCAGGAGGCTGGCCGGCTTTAAGGGGCAGCTCCCCCCGTGGGGGACGGGGGTGCCGGGGGTGCCGCAGCAGCCGGCAGGTCACTGGCACAAGGCCTTGGCTTCTAGGTTCAGGAAGCTGACTTGCATCTTGACCTCCAAGTCGATGCCCTGCCAGGTCTTGATGAAGTCCTCGAAGGTGATGCCCTGGTAAGGCTGGCCCTTCTCCGCCGGCTGGTTGGACGCCCTGGCTGCCTCCTTCAAGGCGCCGCGCGCGATGGAGTTGGCGATGGAGCGCACCCAGGCGGGCTCCACCTGCGGGTTCGCCGACAGCAGGTCCTCCACCACCCGGCGGTACTCCTGCAGCGTGATGATCCCGTCGCCATCCTGGTCGTATGAGTTGAAGAGGAAGCGCAACTTCTCCCTGCGGTACATCTCCGCCTCCTCCTTGTTCCGGCGGGACCGCAGCGGCCGGAAGTAGGAGATGATGGTCACGAAGTCCTCGAAGTTGATCTCCTCCGCGATGCCCCCGGTCCCCCTGCCCAGGTTCCGGTTGTCAAAGAAGGCGCGGACGATCCTGGAGCGGATCGGGTTGGACTCGAGGTCCAGGACGTTGTCGAAGTTCTCCGGCCGGATGGTGGGCTGGTCTCCGCTCAGCAGCCGGAACCTCTGGTGCAGCTGCTTGATCTGGTCCCAGTTGAAGTCGCTCTTGTTCATGAACCCCTCCTGCATCTGCCTCCACCAGAAGTCCGTCCTGCTCTCGCGTTCCCACGCCTCCTTGGACGAATGCGAGACGCCCATGGTGCCCTGAGGCTCCGGACGGCCCCCGCTGTCCAGTGGGAGGCGCCTGGGCTCCCTGGATGATTTCAGCTTGTGGCCATTCTGGTTTGTTAGGTCATCAAGGCAACCTATGTTAGGGCAGGCCCGTCACAATCCCTGAAGGCTCTTTCCCTCCCAAATCCAGTAAGATGAAACAGATAATACATATTTTTTATGTTGTATGGAGTTTATTCAATGAGCATGGGGGGGTGAGAAGGAAAGGGGGAAGGGGTACCCCAAAAAGAGATGGGGGGGGTAGAGAGGGTAAGAGAGAGAGGTTTTTTTCATGTTTACTGGCCATATGCACTTTATCTTTTATTTAATTTTTGAGACAGAGTCTCACTATGTAGCTCTGGCTTCCCAGGAACTCAGGAGACTCTGCTCGCCTCATACTCAAGGAGATCCACCTGCCTCCGCCTCTTGAGTGCTGGGAGTGCTGAGTGCTGAGACAGAGAGAGAGAGAGAGAGAGAGAGAGAGAGAGAGAGAGAGAGAGAGAGAGAGAGAGAGAGAGAGAGAGAGAGAGAGAGAGAGCTATAATTTTTTTTTTAAGATTTATTTATTAAGTATACAACATCTGCCTGCATGTACACCTGCCTACCAGAAGAGGGCATTAGATCCCATAAGCCACATGTGGTTGCTGGGAATTGAACTCAGGACCTCTGGAAGAGCAGACAGTGCTCTTAACCTCTGAGCCATCTCTGCAGCCCCCTATAGTACACATTTTACACACACACACACACACACACACACACACACACACACACACACACACGTATGTCTATAATGGCTTTGGTTTTCCTAGGGCCTCAAAGGTTTGCGTCTTTGTCCTTACCAAACAAAAGACGCTAGAATAGGCAGTGATCACTCCGCTGTGAAGGCAGAGGCAGGGGGATTTCTGTGAGCCTGAGGACAGCCAGTTCTACACAGTTAAAGTTCCAACTCATACAGGGGAAGCAAGGAAGAGAAAGAGGAGGGAGGGAGGGGGATGGGAAGGGCAGATGGGGGGGGGAATAAGAGAAATAAAGATATGGTTGGAGAGATGGCTCAGCGGTTAAGAGCACTGACTGCTCTTCCAGGTGTCCTGAGTTCAATTCCCGCCATCCACATGGTGGCTCACAGCCATCTATAATGTGATCTCATGCCTTCTTCTGGCCTGCAGGGGTACAAGCAGGCAGAGCGCTGTATACATAAATAAATAAATATTTTTTTAAAAAAAAGAAATAAAGATATAAGAGAAAGAGAAAGAAAGACAAGGGAAGGAACAAATGAAAGAAAAAAGAAGAAAGAATGGAGTGTGGGCATGCTAGAAATAACTAGGCTAGTTAAGATGGACAAGAATTAAAGAAGCAGCCAGACATGGTGGCGCACGCCTTTAATCCCAGCACTCGGGAGGCAGAGGCAGGCGGATCGCTGTGAGTTCGAGGCCAGCCTGGTCTACAGAGTGAGTCTAGGATGGCCAAGGCTACACAGAGAAACCCTGTCTCAAAAAACCAAAAAAAAAAAAAAAAAATTAAAAATAAAGAATTAAAGAAGCTCCAAACAACTGTGACAATGACCAGACACAAATCTAACAGAGAGAAGTTTGGTTTCTCTGGGGTAGTTATATGTAAGTAACGTGTTAATAAACCATACATGTCCTGACAATTACATGATCGGCAGGTAGAGTGGCTGGGTACTTAACTTCATATATAAAAGGTATAAGCTGCCTGTGAGTGAAGTTTAGGAGAGATTTTTTGTGCAGGGGGCATTGGCTTAGTTACTTTCATGTGGCTGTGACAAAGCACAAAACCAAAGCAACTTGGGAAAGGAAGTGTTAATTCCGCTCCCGCTCCCGCTATATTGCTATATCGGCTGTCTCCCTCACACTAGGGCCCAAACTAGGATGACGGGCACATGACTCCCATTTGGAACTCTTCCTCGGGGCGTGATGTGGCCATTGATGTCTGGGAATCAGAGACGCCGTAACGACCCACGGAAGACCATTCCCTTGTCAGCAGACGGGAGACACAGAGATGCCTGAGAGTCCTGCAACCCTCTCTCTCTCCCTCCTGCCCCAGCCACACCGGCAGCCAGCATAGGCAGGAGCTAAGGGGCTGACTGCAGCTGGGGGCTCTGGGATGCATCACTTGCCAGTTGTCAGCCACGCTCCTTACGTGACCCCTCAGCCACGTTCCTTACGTGACCCCTCAGCCACGCTCCTGTCTAGACTCCTTGGGTTGGATTCTTTGTTCTCTCGTGGCCTGTTCCATCTGGGGCCAACAGAAACAGACTCCCCAGGGGGTCGCTCTGCCATCTCTCAGTCCTGGCCTGTCCCTGGAGACTCCGTTTACTTTAGTTCTCTGCCTAGGAAGTGATACATATGCTATGGGCCTCAGAATGCAGTGACATCTGCCCTTATCTACACAAAGACAAAATAAACTCAGGGAGTGAGTGGGGAGGAGTTTCCCAAGGGACAGTGAACACCGGGTAGAGCCCGGGTCTCCCTGGCTCATATCTTTTGACCTCCCCCTTACCCCTCTGGCCCCAATCGTCCCTTCAGATTGTCCTAAAAACCACATCTACCAGTTCGGAGAGGGCCTGCCTAGCACAAAGCGTTGGGGGCACGGTGGTACATGTCTGTGATACAGCAGTAGAAAGAATTACAAATGTGAGGTCATTCAGCCACCTAGTGTTTTCAAGACCACTTTGGGCTACATGAGGCCCTGTCACTGAAAATAAAATAAAACAAATATAAAAATAAAAATATGCATGTGTTATTCCTTTGCATGTCAGAAAGCATGGCTTATAAATAATTGTGACCAAATTCCAGCAGGTGGCGATAAAGTGCCTTGTGTCCGACAAGCTTTCTGCTTCACTTCATTGCTTTTGGCAAATGAAAGGTCTCTTTCTTATGCCATCCAAAAACACCCTCCCCTCTTCACAAGAAAATGCTTCCTTACCAGACACAGGGGACCCTCCCCCCTACAACCCCCCAAATCTCTAATGGTGTCTAACATGGACTGTACTTGGTATTTCTTTTTTTTTTTTTTTTAAAGATTTCTTTTTCGAGACAGGGTTTCTCTCACAAGTTCTATCCCTGGAACTTCCTCTGTAGACCAGGCTGGCCTCGAACTCACAGTGATTCACCTGCTTCTGCACCCCCAGTGCTGGGATTAAAGGCGTGTGCCACCGCCATGGCCATTTTCCTTATTTCTTCCTTTTTATTTGTGTGTGTGTGTGTGTGTGTGTGTGTGTGTGTGTGTGTGTGACATGGACAGTTTCCAAAGATGCCAGAACAAGGTTTAGGAGCCACTGAAGCTGGACTTACACCGATGTGGTTACTAGGAACCAAATTTAGGCCCTCAGTCATGGACCCACCTCTCTACCCCCCCTTTTTTTTAATTAATTAATTTTTTTTTTATTTATTTATTTATTTTGGTTTTTCCAGACAGGGTTTCTCTGTGTAGCCTTGGCTGTCCTGGCCTCACTTTGTAGACCAGGCTGGCCTTGAACTCACATCGATCCCCTTGCCTCTGCCTCCCAAGTGCTGGGATTAAAGGCTTGGGCCACCAATGCCTGGTGCTACCCCCTGATATTTTATACTGTTATTTAAAGTTACTTTTTTAAAAAAATGTTATGCATGTTCTGCCTACACGTATGTCTATGCACATGTGCACCTCACACCCACAGGGACCAGAAGAGGGCGTCAGATCCCTGGAACTGGAGTTACAGACAGTTGTGAGCTGCCACGTGGAGGCTGGGCATCAAACCTGGGTCCTTTGGAAGAGCAACCAGTGCTCCTAACTGCTGAGCTATATCTCCAGCCCCAATGATTTTGTTGTGAGACTGGGTCTCAGTTGCCCAAGGGAAGTCCTGATCCTCCTGCCTCCACCTCCTGAGAGCTGGAATCCGAGACACGGCACCGCCACACCCACCATTTTAGCTGATTGTTCATCGTACCAGACTGGAAATGTAAAGCCACAAGTCCTTTTCCTTGGCAGGAATCACCACATGTTAATGAACATGCAATTACCATTAAGAATGACAAAGGATGAGTGGGTGAAAATTGCAGAGTTCAGCGTATCAGCCAGTCAGCTGTGTTGTGGTGGCAGTTCGTTATTGCTTTGGCTGTTTCCTCAGTATAAAAATAGACCAAGACTACAACCCCATGACCCGTTACGTGGGTATTTAAGTTGTTAAAATTCCAAAATAAAGCATCAACTCTACTTCATGCCCGGTGAAGATGTCACAAAGTCGGTGTTGTGGTCAGTGACATCAACACTATGGTGGTAGAGACATGGGGAGAGTGGGGCCAACCTGGGCTATATGAGATCCTGTCCCAAAAACCACCTCCTCAACTCCATCCATTAAAAAAAAAAGTTATCAAGAGCTGGGCGTGGTGGCGCTCGCCTTTGATCCCAGCACTCAGGAGGCAGAGGCAGGCGGATCGCTGTGAGTCCAAGGCCAGCCTGGTTGTGAGAGGCCGCACTCACATTCGCCATTACAAGATGGCGCTGACATCCTGTGTCCCAAACTGGTAAACAAGTAATCTGCGCATGTGCGAAGGAACTTTCCACTTGTTGTGCTCTGCCTCTCCCGTGGCGTCATATCGCCTGATGAGTAACAGCCAATCAGGGACTGACACATCCTAAGCGGAGAACAGTTTCCTATATAAGGGATGGGTTTCTGCTGTTTGGGGTCTCCATTTTACTTGTCGTAAGCTTATGCTCTCCCTCTTAAGACGCATTAAAGCTTTACTGCAGAAGGATTCTGTGTGTGCAGCGTCGTTCTTGCTGGCGAGACGGTAACACGAGTCACACCTGGTCTACAAAGTGAGTCCAGGACAGCCAAGGCTACACAGAGAAACCCTGTCTCAAAAAAAAAAAAGTTATTTAGATGGGAAAATGGGAAGTTGTGGTTGTAGCAGCCAGGGAAGAGTCTCGAGAGTGGTTGTGTTTATCTTTTGTCCAGGAGGAGCATTCGTGCACATGGTCAGATTTCAAGAGTTCGTTCTCCACACCCATCACGTGGGTGGTGCAGGCATTGAACTCACGCCATCAGGCTTGGCAGGAAGTGCTTTTACCCATCGAGCCATCTCTGTGGCCCCAATTTTGTGCTTTATCTGACCGTACCACCTCCAAACAGCACACCAAGTGTTGTCCCTGAGACTCTAGGACTTTTGGGGGACCCTTAAGATCTGGCCATCACCTGGGCCAGCGATGTAGACTGAGACAATTCCCCAGCCCTGCAACCAACGCTGAGAGCTTCCAGTGGACCTCACAGTGTTCTGTTGATCAGGGAGTGGGAGCTCAGGGCACACTTGGAATAGTTTTATTGTATGTATGTATTTGAGTGTAGCCCTGCTGGCCTACAACTCAGTATGTAGATCAAGACTGGTCTCAAACTCACTGAAATCTGACTGCCTCTGTTTCCCAAGTGCTGGGACTAAACACGTACACTACCATATCAGGCACCACCACCATCGTCATCAATCTATGTATATGCACCGTATGAACGCGATATCCACAGAGGCCAAAAGAGGGAGTCAGACTTCCTGGAATGACAAATGGGGGTGAGCAGCCATGTAGGTGCTAGGAATTGAACACATGTCTTCAGGAAAACTTACCAGTGCTGTTAACCACTGAACCATCTCCCTAGCCCATAAATAATAAAAATAAAAACATGATAATAAGAGCCGGGCGTAGTGGTGTACGCCTTTAATCCCAGCACTCGGGAGGCAGAGGCGGGCGGATCGCTGTGAGTTCGAGGCCAGCCTGGTCTACAAAGTGAGTCCAGGACAGCCAAGGCTAACACAGAGAGACCCTGTCTCAGAAAAAAAAACCAACCAAAACAAAAAAACCCACAAAAAACAAAACAAAAAAACATGATAATAATAATAATAATGACAATAATAATAACAAAGTAAAAGCCCCAAAGACAAAGAATTAGTAGAGTACAGTTGGCACTGTGATTTGACATCAAGATCTTTCCAGGTGACCTAAGTACAGTGGGGGAAGTCTGTCATCCCAGTATTTAGAAGCCTGGAGCTTGGAGGATCATGAGACAGAAGGCAACCTGGGCAAATTTCAGACCAGCCTGGATTACAAGATGAGAGAAGAAGGAGGAAGAGAAGGAGGAGGAGGAGAAGAAGAAGAAGTGTTGGGTTGGTCTGGTATATATCGATGCTAATTACTACTTGCGGTCTCTGTGACCCACCTTGCCTAAGAGCCTAACCTGTTTGACCAATAAAAGGCCATCACATTGGGCAGGGAAAATGGGCTAGGCGTGGCTAAGGTTCCCAGGCTGGGAGACACAGAGAGAATCTTGGGAAGAAGAGGGACCCCGAAGGAGAGAAAGCAGAAGAAAGAAGGCCGCCATGGGTTAGACGAAGGAGAAGCACGTGGCAGCGTGGATGGAGATGTGGCCCAGATAAAGAACATTAGCAAGTATATGGGATTACGGGTGGGAGGTAGCTTGATAGAAATTATTAGAAACAGATGGCATGGGATTGGGGCAGGGATGCCCACTATGGAAAGTAGTTTAGGGGATTAATATCTGCCCTGCCCCAGGTTAACTAAGGGTATTTTAAAATATAACAGATGTCTGTGTCTTGATTGATTGCTAGTGGGTTAGAAAAATACTTCCATAATAATAATTATAGGCCTAATAATAAACATTATTAGGTCATATTGGTAACAACCACAACAAAGAAGAAGAAGAAGAAGAAGAAGAAGAAGAAGAAGAAGAAGAAGAAGAAGAAGAAGAAGAAGAAGAAGAAGAAGAAGAAGAAGAAGAAGAAGAAGAAGAAGGGAGTCAGACCATCAGGCTTGGTGGTGGCTTTTCCCTGCTGAGCCATCTCACCAGCCTGAGACAGTATGTGTTAGGAAACAAGGTGAGTGAGCCTGGTGTGGTTGCAGAAGGCCAGCCTGGTCTAGTGCATTCCTGACTGGCCTGGAACTCACTATATAGATCAGGCTAGCCTCAAGTTCACTTGAGGTCTGCCTGCCTTTGCCTCCTGAATGCTGGGATTAAAGATGTGCACCACCACACCAAGGTTGTTGTTGTTGTTGTTGTTGTTATTATTATTATTATTATTTTATGTGTATGAGTGTTGGAGTTCTAGGCCATCCTGGGCTACATAGTTAAACCCTGTCTTGACTATCAAACAAAACAAGGTACATGATGCCTAAGAAGGAAAGACATCAGTGGTTAACCCCTGGTTTCTGTGCACACTTATGCATAAGGCATACACAAAACATGCACACACACTTTTCAGGAAGAAAGACGTCTTAGCTGCTGATGTCAAAGCCCTTAGATGTAACTCAACTGAGGGTCTACCTGCCTCACAGGGGACTGCCCCGGGGCACACTGAACCTTGTGTTGAAACTAAATCAAACTGAATCAAACTGGATCCAGTTTCCTCCCCTCATTCCTGAAGCCGTTGGTCCCGGGGGTCTTGCCTACTCATCACTGCCTTAGAGCCTACCTCCCAGGAGTGCCCCGCCCTGCAACCACATAGGCCGCATCTTCATGTGTTGTTGCTGTAACAGAGTGCCTGAGGCTGAGCACATTACAGAGAAAGAGAGGTTTACTTGCCCCATGCTGGTACATGGAAGGATCCAGGATGGCACCAGGGTCCTGATAAGACCCCGACCCCCCGCGCCCCATGACACTGCCCTCCTATCTGAGTCACAGTGCAATAGAGAAGCAGATGAACACAGCCTTGCCTCATACTGTGGTACTCTTCTGAGAACTAATCCAGTGACAGCGGACCTGACTCACCATTCATTAAGCTGGAATCCGATGAGGTAAACCCTTTCCACCTGTCTGCCCCTCCTCTTGAAATTTGCGTCACTTCAGCACCACCACCCCTCAGGCAAGTCTCTCGGGGGCAAACACACATGCAGCCTATGGCAGACGAACAACACTGGCCTCACACTGTCTGAAGAAGAGGAGGTAAAGTCCATACCTATCATTGTGCTCAAGGACCCCAAACAAAGACCATTTGCTGTACATCCAAGAGTGTCCAAAGGAGATCCCTAGCAGACACTTGTGTGTCCATGTTCACTCATAACAGTTCACTCACAAGAGCCAGTGTATGGGGAATCGCTCACTTGCCCATTGATGGGTGAGTGAGAAAATGTGGTATATCCATACAACGGAATATTATTCGGTCTTACAAAAGAAGAAAGCTAGGTGTGGATCTAATGCCAGCACTCGGAAGCTGAGGCAAGAGGATCATCAGTTCTGAGACCTTGTATCAAAAAAAGACAAAAAACAAAAAACAACAAACAAAATGTGTAGCTGGATGTGGTGGTGCACGCCTGTAATCCCAGTACAATCGCGGAGGCAGGTAGACCTCTGTGAGTTCGAGGCCAGCCTGGTCTACAAATTGAGTCCAGGACAGGCAAGGCTACACAGAAAAAAACCCTGTCTCAAAAACACAAAACAAAACAGGAAGGAAAGCAAGGAAATTTTACAAATGTTGAAACAGGGATGAACCTCAAGAATATTAGACTAAGTGAAATGAGCTGGTCACACAAGGGCAAGGAATCCACAGTTCCACCTTGTGTGAAGTTTTGCAGTAGAGTCCGGGCCACAGAAATCAAGTAGGATGCTGGTATCCAGGCACTATGGGTGTCCTGTCTTCTCCCAAACTTGAGGCGTCAGAAGCTTTGATCTTCAAGTTCATATGTGAATTATATTAACAGTGGGGCCTTTGAGAGTAATGAGGGTGAGACAAAGTCACCAGGATGGTATTAATGATTTTCTTTCTTTTCTTTTTTTTGGGGGGGGGGGTGGAGGTGGGGTTCAAGACAGGGTCTCTCTGTGTAGCCCTGGCTGTCCTGGACTCATTTTGTAGACCAGGCTGGCCTCGAACTCACAGCGATCCGCCTGCCTCTGCCTCCTGAGTGCTGGGATTAAAGGCGTGCGCCACTACGCCCGGCTATGATTTTCTAAAGAAAGAAGAAAAATGAAGGCTGAGGATGTAGCTTTGTTTGGTAGAGAGCTGGTCCGGCATAAATTGAGGCCCGGGTTTGACACTCAATGCTACATAAGTCAGGTGTGGTGGCGCACATCTATGATCCCAACACAACTGAGCTGAAAGCAGGAATACCAGAAGTTCAAGGTCAACCTTGGCTACAGAGCAAGTTTGAGGCCAGCCTGGGCTATATGAGACTCTGTCTCAAAAAATAAAAACAGAGCTTGAGAGATGGCTCTGTGGTTTAGAGCACTTACTACCCTTGCAGAAAGCCCAGGTTTTGTTCCCAAATCCCACGTGTGTGGAAAGGATTGTAAACTTTGTCACAGGTGAAAGCAGTCTTGGCGGGCTTTGCCCTTGGACACACTAGGGATACTCCCTGAGATTAACCTTGAGATAGACCGGGCCTGGAATTCAGGAAGGGGACGGAGGGACTCCACCTGGACTATTGTGTTTCTGATCGACCCTCAATGGGAGAGGGAGACCGCCCCTTGCAGGTGAGAGACAGGCAGGTGGAGAGGACAGAGAGGAGCAGCAGGTTCAGACCGGGCTTGAGTGCACGCACGTGGATGGGACGGAGGATCAGTGAACAGGCCAGACTAACACACAGGCCAGAGACACCTAGGGACCTGTCCTGTGGAACGGATACCAGAAGGTTCACTCTTGTTTCCCTTTAACCTTTTTTCCCCTTTTGTGTAAACTAATTGGGTTGTACAATAAAGTTTAATTGTTAAGAAACGGAGCCAACACACGTGGTGGCTCACAACCTTCTGTAACTCTGGTTGCAGAGCATCCGAAGCTGTCTTCTGGACTTAGAGGCACCACATAGGCACGCATGTTCGGCGCATGCGTACTTTCAGGCAGACGCCCGTGCATCATGTATGTATATGGTACAGTGGAGACGGCGTGGCGGGGGAAGAGCTTGCTGTGCAGGAGGAGCAGAGTTCAGCCCCCAAGCACCTACACAAAAAGCTAGCTGTGGCAAGATCCTGTAATACAGGCTGGGGGAGGGGGAGGGGCGTTACGTCCTGGAGGCAGGAGAATTCCAGAGAAGGAATCAGGAAGCTCCGGTTCAGGGAGAGACTCCTTCTCAGGGTTGCGGGGTGAGGAGCAGTGAGATGACTCAGCCGGTAAGCGCGCACGCTTGCCAAACTAGACTGGTGAGCCGTGCTCCATCCCAGAAGCCACAGAGAGGTGGGAGGAGGCAGATGACACCTCGGCTGGACCCCACACATTCCCGCTGGGACCACAGACGCATCCACACGCACCACACGTGCATATAACAAAGATGCAGAGGACGATGGCTGAGACAGCAGTGTTCGCCTCTGGTCTCCACAGGCATGCACACATATGTGCACCTTCACTCACATACGTGTGAACAGGTATACATGTCGCACACACAAATAAATTAATTAATAAGGAGAAAAAGGCCTGTCTCACCATGCCTGCCTTTCACTGTGTTAAGACACAGTGAAAGGATCCCACCAAGCCCTAGATTTTCTTAGATTTCCCAGGGTCCAGAATCACCAGCTAAAACCACCTCGATACTTTATAAACCTTCCAGCCTGTTGCATTTTAGTTATTGTAACAGGAAATGGATTAAAGTGAGAGTGGGTGGGGGCTGGAGAGATGGCTCAGTGGTTAAGAGCACCGCCTGCTCTTCCAAAGGTCCTGAGTTCAATTCCCAGCAACCACATGGTGGCTCACAACCATCTATAATGTAACCTGATGCCCTCTTCTGGCCTGCGGGTGTACAAGCAGACAACACTGTATACATAATAATAAATAAATCTTTAAAAAAAAAAAAAAAGAACGAAAAGAAAACTTAATATGGAGACTGAATGTGTGTCTCCAGCCCTCACATTTAAAAAAAAAAAAAAAAAAAGTGAGAGTGGGTGAGAGAAGGGGGGAGGGGAGGTTGTCTAATGGGCTTGGAATTCCCCTTTTGCAAGATGGAACCTTCCAGATATTGATACAACAGTGTGAACCATATGCATACCACTGCACTAAATTTTTTTTTAAAAATTAAAATCTGCTCTGCGAAAGAAATATTGACACTCCAAGTGGGGTGTGTGAAATAACAAAAGAAAATATTGGCGCGCCATATAGAGGACTTGGTTTCTGACGAGGCGTGGAGCTGAGTCCTTGGGGAAAACAGCCTCACGGCAGACAACACATGGAAACAAACATTGGCTGGGTGAAATGTCAAGTGATTTAGGGGCTAACTTTTGTAATGGCTAAGTCGCTATATTTACCACAGGCTAAATTAATGGGGTCATTTAAACTAAGGAATATTAGATATTTTTTTAAATTATTGGGTCATAAAAGACTTTTAGCTAATGAGTTATTTAAAAAGCAATAGCTCGGAGCCTATCATGGTGGCTCACACCTTTAGTCTCAACACTCAGGAGGATCTCTGTGAGTCTGAGGCCAGCCTGGTCTACAAAGAGAGTTTCAAGCCTGGCCATCCAGGGCCATAATGAGGCCTTGCAAAACAAAACAAAGCAAAACAAAAAGAAAATAAACAAAAACATTGCTTGGGGTTTGGGAGGGGGGATATGTGTGATGAGAGGGGTTTGGGAGGGGGGATATGTGTGATGAGAGGGGTTTGGGAGGGGGGATATGTGTGATGAGAGGGGTTTGGGAGGGGGGATATGTGTGATGAGAGGGGTTTGGGAGGGGGGATATATGTGTGATGAGACGGTTCAGTGGATAAAGGTGCTTGCTGCCAAATCTGATGACCTGAATTCCATCCAACAAGATATCTTTTGGCTTCCACACACATGCCTTCACACACACACATTAAATGCAGAATATATAAACAAACAAACAAACAAACAAACCATTGTTTGCTAGGCGACGGTGCACGTAACCCCAGTACTGGGAAGAGTGAGGCAGGAAAAGGCAAGTTTGCGGGGTAGCCTGGGCTACATAGTTAAGACTCCGTCTGCAAGATAAACTAAAATCATTGCTGGTTCTAGCAAGATGGCTCAATGGGTAAAGCGCTTGCTATGCAAGCATGAAGACCGGAGTTCAAATGCCCAGGACCCACGAAAAGCTAGGCATGGAACCAAACAGCTGTAATTCCAGTGCTTCTGTGGTGAGATGGGAAGTGGAGACAAGAAGGATCCTGGGAAATCCATAGGCCACCTCACCTGACAAACCCAACAGTGAGCATCAGGGGAAAGGTTCTGTCTCAAACGTGGCAGGAGACATAGCCAAGATTGTCCTCTGTCCTCCACGTGTGGCACTGTGGCATGCTCGCACACACACACACACAAACACAAATACACACACACACACAGTTTATTTGTTTTTTTTAAACCATTGCTTGATTTTCCAAGATGTGTCTCCTTCTATGTATCAACATTGTGGGGGATTCTGGCCGGCGAACGGCAAAGCTGGAAACAGACGGCAGATATTGTAGATATTGGGTAAACTGCTTACAAAAATGAAATGCTGAGAAAAATGAGTGTGGGAACAGACATTTGAAGTTGTGCGCGGAGCACGGTTGCCTTCCCAGGGGTTGCATTGTTAACCAAAGCCGAGTCTCGCTCTCCCGGAAGCTATGAACGCCTATGGCTTCTTGCCAGCCCTGAGGTTTAGTGCCAAAACGATCCCCCACCCCCACTCCCCAACCCCATTTCTGGGCTGAGACTGTTGTCTGCTTTGAGCTCGCAGTCACACCACCGTGAGTTCACGTGTGTAACCGGACTTGTCTGCAAAACCGTTTCTTTGGTGTCTCCTGCTATCGCTGGCTCTTACTATCTTCTGTCCTCTTCTGCATCGATTCCAGAGCTGTTTTGGGGAAGCGATGTGATACACATGTCCCATTTAGGGCTGACCAGTTGTGGGGTCACATGTATGTATGTATGTATTATTTTGAGACAGGGTTTCTCTGTGTAGCCCTGGCTGTCCTGGAACTCACTCTGTAACCCAGGCTGGCCTCAAATTAACCTGCATCTGCCTCCCCAGTGCTAGGATTAAAGGTATGCGCCATCACCGCCTGGCTTCTACACTGGTTTAATACTTTTTCTTCTTTTTTTAAAGATTTGTTTATTTATTTCTATTTTATGTGTGTAGGTATTTGCCATGTGCATGCCTGGTGAGATGCATCCTTTGGACCGGAGCTACAGACATCTGTGAGCCGCCATTGTGGGTCCTGGGAATCGAACCCGGACCCGCTAGAGGTGCAGCCACTGTTCTCAGCCACTGGGCGATCTCTCCAGCCCCTGGTTTAATGCTTCTTGTGTTTATTCATTCACCCACTATCGAAGTCCAGCTTCGACATCAACTGGGGGAAAACTGAGGTGGGACGTGAATCCTGTGGCTGGCTGGCTGGTGACCCTGTAGGCTTTCTCTGAGGGCAACCTTCCAGGCCGGAACACGTAGTTACAGGCAACCGCTTCCGTAGATGGGGGCAAGCCGATGGCTCCAGGCGAGGACGCGCATGCGCGCACACACGTGAACGCACGTGCACGCACACATGCATGCACGCGCACGCACATGCACGCGCACATACACACTTGCACTAGACGATGAAGTGAGACAGACTTCAGGAGGTAGGTTTTAGCAAGCTGTTTCTTCTTTTTATTATTCTATTATTTTCATCCTTATTTTTATTCTTATCCATTTTCTTATCCTTTTTCGTCTTCTGATCTCACAGTTCACATGCCCCAACAAAAATCTTTCAAGCAGTTACAAAAAAAATCACGATGTGTTTACACTCTCTCTCTCTATACCTAAGAAAATCATGTGCCCCAATACCTTCATGTGATCAAATATTTTACCTATTATGGAGGAGGAACAAACATGAATTAAGTTATTTCTGAGAACCCACATACATTTGTACATAAGCAACTTGTTACATGTTCAACAGGGCATAAGCAAGCAAGGGAATTTCCCAGCCAGCTTTTCTTTGCTGGCAGGCTGCAGTTTGCGGTTACAAAGAAGGAATCAATTATCTTAAGAAGCAATCTTATGAAGATCTTAAAGGAATCGCAAACCTAAACTCCTATATAAAAATAATCAGCCATTTCTACTTTAAGTCCTAAAGGTGCTCATCCACTCATTAATATGTTTTATTAAATCATATCAGGAAGCTGAGGGCAGAAAAATAGAATAAGGAAATCATCGTCATCTCAGTCACCAGCCCAGCTCGAAAGAGTCCCGTCAGCCAATGCTGCTATGGGCCATTCTTCTTGCTTGGCCAACCTCAAAAAGTCCCCAGTTTTACTGATAAGAGCGTACTTTCTCTTAACTTCAATTGTCCCCTAAGATTTCCTGCATCAGGGCCAACAGCAAAAACACCTTTACCTTGCTTTGCTAAACAGTCTGTTTTTCCCTAAGACTTTCTAAGTCAGAGCCACTAGCAGAAACATCTTTACCTAACCTCATTGAACAATCTATTTTTCCGAATTCTTTCCAAGGGTAGTGATCATTGTTAGTAATCTACATCTGCCGGTTGTTTTCAGAGATGGTGGGTTAAATCATTAATCTGCCCCAGCAGCAATGCCTGAAAGAGATCAAGCATTGTTATTGCTTATATGCCAATGATGATGCCCAGTGAGGGGCTTGGAGCCCCCTTTGCAGTACTCACCCAATTCACATATTAAGGGGATTATAAGGAACGCAGAGGTAACAAGCAGAGGTATACTCCATAACTGCATGAAGTCCTCAGAACACGCAGTTCTCGAGGTTATGGCTCACCGAGACACACCCATCATGGGTTTGCTAACCGGTGGGCTGCATTCCAGGAGTTCCAGAGCTGTTTTGCTATTCCTCCTGCATGGACCGTCCAACAACTTACTTAGGTGGCAGACTGCGCATACCACAGTTCTGTGTTGAGGTCAGAAGGTCAGAGGAACACTCAGACTCAGGGATCAGATTAAACTGAATTGGTTGTCCTTTTTGTCCTGTGACATGAGGCCCAGTCATTTGTTTATTTTGGTTTGGCTGACAGGCTTCCTAAACGTTTCATTTACAGCTAGGGGTGTGGGTGGGCCTCTCACTTCTTCAGAAGGCTGCAGGGAGAATGGTGAACTCCCTGGGAACCCCAAGAGGACGCTTTGGAGTCACCGCCTCCTGCAGTCACAGCCTCTCCCATAATAGGGAACCCTTCGTGTGACACCTCAGTGTCTTCACACTCACCTGAGGCTATCAGTCAAGAACACACCCATACACACACACACACACACACACACCCATACACACACACACACACACGGAGACACACACACACACACACACACACACCCATACACACACACACACACGGAGACACACACACACACACACCCATACACACACACACACACGGAGACACACACACACACACACACCCATACACACACACACACGGAGACACACACACACACACCCATACACACACACACACACGGAGACACACACACACACACACACACACGGAGACACACTCCACACAAGATCACACCCAAGATAATACACACAGACTCTCATACAAGAGCACACACTTGCTCACACAAGATCGCAGGGGGGGGGGTGGGGGAGAGAGAGAGAGACAGAGACAGGGAGAGATGCTGCCTACTCTTTAAACCTCCATCCTTCAATTCTGCCACCTTCCACAATAAGTGCAAAAGCCTAGCCTTTCTAGCTAGACTCCACTCCTTAGAGGGCCCAACCCCATGGGGACCGTGCCCCCAGCAGAAAGCCAAACCAGAGAAAACAAGAAAAACAATGTGGATGCCAAGCAGGTTCTGGGAAGTGAATCCCGATGGGAGGGGCAGAGGCCAGGCAAGAGGGGAACAGGGGAGCCTGTCTCTGTAACTGGCCCCAAGGGCTTGGCGTCTCCATCAGAAAAGGTGCACTTGCTATGGGCCTGGTGGTGCAGGTTCGTAATCCTAGCACGTGGGAGGTGGAGGCCAGCTTGGACCACATGGGACCACCCTGACACAGGGCCGGTGAGATAGCCTATAGGTAAAGTGCTTGGACCACACCAGCCTGGAGACCTGAGTTCAGTCTTCAGAGTCCACGCAGAAAGAGGGCGGGTAATCCCAGCACTTGGGAGGCAGAGGCAGGCGAATCGCTGTGAGTTCGAGGCCAGCCTGGTCTACAAAGTGAGTCTAGGACAGCCAAGGCTACACAGAGAAACCCTGTCTCGAAAAACCACCAAAAAAAAAAAAAAAGAAAGAAAGACAAGAAAGAAAAGAAAGAAAAGAAGAACAAAAGAAAGAAAGAAAGAAAAGAAAGAAAGCCAGTGCCAGTACGCACACTCCTGGTCCCAGTTCAGGGAAGGTGGGGACAGGTGGATGCCTGAGATGCCCTGGCCAGAGGCTCAAGACTAACCAGTGAGCTCTAGAAGGGGACAGCACGCTGATCTCCACATACATGAGCTTCGTATATGTGTATGTGCGCCTTTGAGATCGTGTGCACACGTGTGTGCACACATACGAAGCAAATAAGTGTAATAAAAAATGTCTAGCTGGAGTGGTTGTGCACACCTGTAATCCCAGTTCTCTGGAAGCAGTGGCAGGTGGATCTCTGTAAGTTTGAGGCCAGCCTGGTCTACACACCAAGTTCCAGGCCACTATGGGGTACATAGCAAGTCCTTGTTTCAAAAATTTAAAAAAAAAAAAATTTTTTTTCAAAAATAAAAATTTAAATTAAAAATTTAAAATGGCTTGGGTTTTTTTTGGGGGGGGCATGTGTGTGGGAGGGATTGTTGTTGCTGGTGTTTTAACAAAAAAAAAAAAAAAAAAAAAAAAAAGGAAATCTTTTTCAATACCATTGCCCTAAATTAAGATTAAACTCTGCTCCCTTAAAACAAGAGGTGGGAGGGTGCGAGGGTGGGAGGTTTTTAGTACTGGGAGGTGTTGGGAGATGTCAGCAGAAGGTCACTCCAGGAGATCCACTGAGAACATGGAGTTTTTTCCCTGAGACTGCAATAAGTTCTCTCTCTGATTGAACCAACTAGGCCTGTTCACTGAGGCTTATCAGTGTCAGGATCCTGCCCTGCCACAGAGACTGGCAGATAAGGCCCTCTCTCCCCTGATGACTGTATTTTAAAGACACAGCTCCCAGGCCCCAGAGAGAGAGAGAGAGAGAGAGACAGACAGAGAGACAGAGAGAGAGAGACAGAGACAGAGACAGAGAGACAGAGACAGAGACTAAGAGAGACAGAGACAGGAGGGAGGGAGAGATGGCTCAGCGGTTAAGAACACTGCTGCTCTTCCAGAGGACCAGGCTTAGAATCCCAGCACCCACAAAGTAGCTCACAACTGTCTGCAACTCCGGTTCCAGGGGACCTGATGTCCTCTTCCTGTCTCCACAGACACTGCATGCACACAGTGCAAGCTAACACCCATCCACAGAAAAAGAACAAACAAATATATAAATACAAATAAAAACACCCTCCACAAAATCTTTTATGTATATGTGTGTAGAGAGGGTGGAGGGTAGAGGGTATGGTATGTGTGACATATGTATGTGCACATGTGCATGTGTGCCTGTGGAGGAAAACGGTTGGAGGTCTGTCTTGAGACAGTCCCTCACCATACCCAGAACCCACCCAGCCAGCTAGGTGGGCTGCTCTAGGGGTCCTCCTGCCTCTGATGGCCCAGCATCAGACACAATCTGATGCTCTTGGCTTTTTGCCAAGCACATGGATGCTAGAGTTCAGAGCTGCAGAGAGGCAGACACTTCATTGATTGGCCCGTCTCCTCCTCGGCCCCCTGCCTTTTGTTTTTGTTTTGAGACACAGTCTTCTGTAGCACAGGCTGGCTCTGAACTCCCTATGCTGCCAGCATGACCTTGAATTCTGATCCTCCTGCCTCCGCCTGAGTGCTGGGATGACGGGCTATACCTCTATGCCCAGCCTTCTTCTCCCCCCTCCACTCCCAGACAGGGTCTCTCTGTGTAGCCCTGGTTGTCCTGGACTCACTTTGTAGACCAGGCTGGCCTCGAACTCACAGCGATCCCCCTGCCTCTGCCTCCCGAGTGCTGGGATTAAAGGCATGAGCCACCATGCCCAGCCCCCAGCCCTTTTATATAATTCCGTCCTCACCAGCCTTGGAAGGGACAAAGGTATTGGAGCTGACAGAAATGGCGTCTGCGTTGTTGGTCAGTCCTGCCAAGCCCCGCCCCGACTCTCACCTCAGTCACTGATTCAGGATCTTTCTCAACCAACCTTCTTCATATCAAATCTCCATCAGTGTTAAACACAGGCATTGTGGAAGCGGGTGGTACTCCATTTACTTAATAAGCATTTATCAACATCTTCTGCTTGCACATCCTGTCTCCCTTCCCTCTGAGTTTGTCTATGTGTCTGCGTTTACGTCTGCCGATACCAGATTGTGTCCTTATCTCTCTCTCTCTCTCTCTCTCTCTCTCTCTCTCTCTCTCTCTCTCTCTCTTTTTTTTTTTTTTTTTTTTTTTTTTTTGGTTTTTCAAGACAGGGCCGTCCTGGACTCACTTTGTAGACCAGGCTGGCCTCGAACTCACAGCGATCCGCCTGCCTCTGCCTCCGGAGTGCCGGGATTAAAGGCGTGCGCCACCTCGCACTTTATGTATTCTAGGCAAGCGCTCTACCAACTGAGCCCCAGCCGCAACCTGTCATTCTGCGTCCCGTGCGTGATCATTATTTCTCTCTCTCTCTTGGTGCTCCTTCCTTCCTTCCTCCCTTCCTTTATTCATTCCTTGTCATGAGAGATGGCTCAAGAGGTTGAGAGCACTGGTTACTCTTCTGGAGGTCCTGATTTCAATACCCGGCACCCACATGGCAGCTCACAACTGTCTGTAACTCCAGTTCTAGAGGGGCAACCAGGGGATGCTGGGGGGGGGGGGCCTGGGGGGGCATGAAGACAGGTCAGAGAAGGCCCTGGAGAGAGAAGATATCTGGGTGTCTCGCCTGGAGATTTGACCCCGGGATTATAAGCCTGTGTCTGCGTGGGCACTGAGTGCTGGAGAACTGGAGTGGGGGAAAGAGCAGGAATCGGGGGGGGGGGGGGGGGGAACCAATCGCAGACCTGCACAGAGCAGACAGAGGAGAATGCAAACAGACCGGCAAAATCAAAAGTCTGTCAAAGCTCTAGGCACCTAATGCCTTCCTCAGAACCCAGCAGCCTGAGTCCGCACCCCTCTTATTTCAGCACACCCCGACTGTGATTACCTAGGAGGAGACAGCCCACGTGAAGGGTGTGAAGGGCGGGGTGGAGGAATTCTGGAATCCCGGCCAGGCTGGGTGGCCCCGGGATGCCTGAGGATCAGGAGGGGAAACCAGCCCGACGGGCAAGCCAGAGTGGAAGGAGCTGTCCTCGGTGTCAGAGCTCAGCTCCTCAGGCAGCCATGGGCATCCCCAGGACCTTCCTGCTGTGCCTCCTCGGGAGCGGCCTCTGCCTGACAGGTACCGACCTAGGCTGAATCAAAGGGGGAGGGGGGGGGAAGAACCTGATCCAGGATTCTTGGGTCTGAGGGAGGGTGGCTAGGGGGCTGGTCCTCTCAGATCATGAGGTGGTGAGGACCATATGTGCTTTCCTTCTCATCCCCTCTGCGCCTCCGACACTGTCATCTCCTCTGACACGGGTCTTCTTTTTCTGCCTCCCACCCCTTCATTGGCGCTACTACTGGAAAGCAGCTGGGCTCTCCCTGGAGCTGGCAAACACTTTAGCTCCTTCCTTGAACCTACTCCTCCTGCAGAGGGACTTACTCGCTTGAGCATGGATGGTCATGAGGGGAGAGAGTTAGAAAGGCATTAGGAAAACCACTCAGCCGGGCATGGTGGCGCACGCCTTTAATCCCAGCACTCGGGAGGCAGAGGCAGGAGGATCACTGTGAGTTCAAAGGCCAGCCTGGTCTACAAAGTGAGTCCAGGACAACCAAGGCTACACAGAGAAACCTTGTCTTGAAAAACTAAAAAAAAAAAAAAAGAAAGAAAGAAAGAAAGAAAGAAAAAAGAAAACCACTCCTGGGCTGGAGAGGTGGCTCAGCTGTTAAAGGCTAGGCTCACAAGCGAAAATATATTAAAAAAAACAAAAACAAAAACACTGCTGCACAAGGTTTAATTTGTGTGTGTCTGCTCATCATTGGACACAGTTTGGTATCTGTGCATCCCCAAGTTAGCAACTGCTTGTGTTTCTCTGTACCAGGTTTCAATATCTAAGTAGGTGTGTGTGTGTGTGTGTGTGTGTGTGTGTGTGTGTGTGTGTGTGCATACAAGTGCTTGCTACCAAGGCTGATGACTGACTCTTAAAATTTGTCCTCTGGGGGCTGGAGAGATGGCTCAGCAGTTAAGAGCACCGTCTGCTCTTCCAAAGGTCCTGAGTTCAATTCCCAGCAACCACATGATGGCTTACAACCATCTGTAATGAGATCCGGTGCCTTCTTGTGGTGGGCAGGCACACATGTGGGCAGAATATTGTATAAATAATAAATAAAATCTTAAAAAAAAAATTTGTCCTCTGCCTACATGGGGTGTGGCACATTTGTGCTCCCTCCCTCCCTCTACAAAACAATAAAGAAAATGTGCTAAAAAAAAAAAAAAAATGTTATTTTGAGACAGGATCTCACTGTGTCGCCCTGCCTGGTTTGAAACTTTCAGTGTAGATCGGGCTGGCCTCAAACTCTCAGAGATCCAGCTGCCTCTGGCTCCTGAGCGCTGGGATTAAAAGCATGCACTACTATGCTTGGCAACCATTTTACATTTTTAGATGCTTTTGCATGGTGGTGCAGGATGGAAATCCCAGTGCTCAGCAGAGTTGTGAATTCCAGGCCAGCAGCCTAAGCTACATAAGACCCTAAAAAAAAAAAAAAAAAAAGAAAGAAAGAAAGAAAGAAAGAAAAAAAGAAAAGAAAAAGAAACAAAAAAAAAGAAAAGAAAAGAAAAGAGATTATTTGACAGTTTCTCTCTTTCACTTTCTTTGGGGGAAAAAAAAGATGTGTGTGTAATTTTCCACACACATGTCCACTGTCCCTGTGCTTTCTGTGTGTATTTGGATATTAGAATGTGTCTTTCTTTCTGTATGTTTATTTCCATGCTTCTAAATGTCCTGTATCCATATATGATTTTTTAAAAGATTTTTTTTTTTTTTTTTTTTTTTTTTTTTTTTTGGTTTTTTCGAGACAGGGTTTCTCTGTGTAGCCTTGGCCATCCTGGACTCACTTTGTAGACCAGGCTGGCCTCGAACTCACAGCGATCCGCCTGCCTCTGCCTCCCGAGTGCTGGGATTAAAGGCGTGCGCCACCACGCCCGGCTTAAAAGATTTATTTATTTATTTATTGTATATGGGTGCTTTATCTGCAGAAGAGGGCATCAGATCACATTATAGATGGCTGTGAGCCACCATGTGGTTGCTGGGAATTGAACTCAGGACCTCTGGAAGAGCAGGTGGCACTCTTAACCACTGAGCCATCTCTCCAGCCCCCATATATGATTTTTAAACAACTTTGATGTTAACAACTTTGATGGGAGCATTTCTTTTCCTTGTTCCTTCTGTCGTGTGTGTGTGTGTGTGTGTGTACACATGTGTAGGGCCTCCTTTGAACCCAGACCCTACTGTTTATCTAGTCCAGCTGGCTCGCTTGCCCTAGGGATCCCCTCTCTCTGCTGCCCTCACACTAGGGTGACAGTTGGTCTAACCCTAGTTCTCATGCTCAAAGGACAAGTTTGACCACCGCCACCACTCCCAGCCGCTGCTGCTGTTTCTACCCACGTAATTGTGCACATGATTTTTTCTCCCACAACATTCAGGTTCTTTTTAAAAAATATGTCTGATATGTGTCTGAGTGAGTGTGCGCATGCACATGTGTGTGGTGTTAGTGAGTGTGTGTGTGTGTTTGTGTAAGCTTGAGTGTATGTAAGCGTGTGATTCATGTGAGTGTGTGTGGAATGTGTGAGGTTGGGTTTTGTGAGTTTGTGTGAGTGTGTGTGTTTGTGTGAGGTTGGGTCTGTGTGAGTGTGTGTGTGTGTGTGTGTGTGTGCCTGTGTGTGTGGTGTGCATGTGTGTGTGATGTTTGGTGTGCATGTGTGTGTGTGTGTATAGTGTGTGTGTGCATTTGTGTGTAGTGTGTGGTGTGCATGTGTGCATGTGTGTGTGAGTGTGTATGTGCTGGCTCATGCCACAGCACACATGTAGAAATCAGAAGGCGGCCTACAGGAGTTGATGCTCTCCTTCCACCATGTGCGTCCTGGGGCTAGAACTCAGACAGTCGGGCTTGGCGGCAAGCCTCCTCAGCTGCTAAGCCATCTTGCTCCGCAGGCATTTAATAGGAGGTTTGCACAAACCCGTGCCAGCCCTTGGAGTTCAGTCGTGTTGCTGAGCTGGCTGTGTGTGTACGCTCCCGCACTCTTCCTGCTACGGGTGCAGATGGTTCAGGGGTGTCTGTTGGGGGAAACCACCCAGACCCTTACGTGAATTGCCGAGGTCGTCACGGGTCAAGGTGGCAGCCGGTGATGCCGAGTGGACTCTGCAGTTGCTGACGTTAGTCTGACAGAGTGACAGGACATGCCGCAGCCTGGTGTGTGTCTGTGCCACACTGTGTGGAGCCCTAGGTCCTGCGACCGGTTCCCCCTGCCCTGCTAACACACTCCATCCTTCTAGGCTCCCAAGCCCTGCAGTGCTACAGCTTTGAGCACACCTACTTTGGGCCCTTCGACCTCAGCGCCGTGAAGCTCCCCACTGTCTCCTGTCCTCAGGGGTGCTCTGAGGTGATCTTGTCGCTGGATACTGGTGAGGACTGGATGGAGGGGAGAAAAAAAGAAAAGACGTGCAGCCAGGGAACCAAAGAGGAGACAGAGAACGGAGGGAGGGAGGGAGAAGAGAAGTGCGTGCAGTAGAAGAGGAAAAGAGGGGCTAGAGAGATGGCTCAGCAGTTAAGAGCACTGACTACTCTTCCAGAGGTCACGAGTTCAATTCCCAGCAACCACATGGTGGCTCACAACCATTCATAATGAGATCTGGTGCCCTCTTCTGGCATGCAGGTGCACATGGAGGCAGAGCACTGTATTATAATAAGTAAATAAATATTTTTTTAAAAGAAAAAGAGGAGGAGGAAGAGAGGTAAGGGTAGGTGGAAGGAGAAGAGTGGGGATGGGGGGAGAAGAAGTGACGCCTGGATTTGACGGTTCACACCTGAGATCATGCCACTCTGGATGTCGATCTAGGAACAATGCTGTGTGTTTGAGGCTAGCCTGGACTACGTGACAAGACCTTGTCAGAGGGAAAGAGAGAAACAGCATGATGGCAAAAAGTCTCTAATCCAAGCACTTGGAAGGTGGAGGCAGGAGGATCACAAGTTCAAGGCCACTCTTGGCTACATAACAAGTTTTAGGCCAGCTTGGGTCTACATAAGTCCTTGTCTCTGAAAAAACAAACAAAACAGGGCTGGGGAGATGGCTCGGTGATTAAGAGCACTGGCTGCTGCTCTTCCAGGGAACCAAGGTTTGGCTGGGTTCCCAGCACTAACATCGTGGCTCACAACCATCTGTGCCTCCAGCCCCAGGGCATCAGACGCCCTCTTCTGGCCTCTGTGAGCACTGCTGCCCTCTTCTGGCCTCTGTGAGCACTGCCTGCATGCATCGTGCACTCTCACATCGTGCACTCTGCATGCAAAGCACTCTCACATACCAACTAAAAATAAATAAAACCCTTAAAAAAAAAAAAACAACAGAAAGATGGCAGAGGAGAGTTGAGGAAGGAAGGGAACGAAGAGGGCGAATGCGGGGCATGAAATAAAGAAGGGGGAAAGGAGGTGAGGGAGGGACGGAGAAGGAGGACACATGAAATGGACACTTGACAGAACGGCGCAAGCCATCATCCCAGCACTCACGATGGGGCGGGGTCAGGAGGAGCAGATGTTCTAGGTCATCCTTGGGAATATAGTGAGTTAGAGGCTAGCCTGGGAAGGAAGGAAGGAAGGACGGACGGACGGAAGGAAGGACGGAAGGAAGGAAGGAAAAAGAAAGGGAAAAACTCAGGATAGCAGAAGATAGAATGGAAGGAAGGAGAAGATAAAACTGAGCCGTGTAAGAGAAGGAGAGAGAGAGCTCACTCCAGGGCTGATGCTCTCCTGCCCAGGATACCGCTCCCTGGTGACAATGGTCCGGAAAGGATGCTGGACGGGCCCCACCACAGGCCCCATGAACTCCAACCAGGACGCCCTGCCGCCCGATTACGCGGTGGTCCGCGGCTGCGCCACTGACTTCTGCAACACTAACCTCAGGACCCACGACGCCCTCCCCAACCTGAGCACAGGTGGGCAGGGCTGGAGAGATGGGAGGAGGGGTTGGGCAGGAGAGGGAGTGGGCGGGGCTGGAGAGATGGGAGGAGGGGTTGGGCAGGAGAGGGAGTGGGCGGGGCTGGAGAGGGCGTTGCCTGTGCTGAGCCGAGCCGGTGCGTGGTCAGGTTCCCTCTTTGGGCATGCAGGTGCCCTGCGCAGCCTGCACTGGCCAGCGGGAAGCAATGGTCTAAATCTCATCTACTGTCTCCTCCAAGCGCCTGATCCACCGACGCTCAGTGGCACCGAGTGCTACGCCTGCTTGGGGACCCGCCCAGAAGACTGTTCCCCTGAGAGCTCCCGCCGGGTCCAGTGCCACCAGGACCAGAGCGCCTGTTTCCAGGGCAATGGCCGGATGACCATTGGTAAGGAGCTGGGACAGCGATGTGGAGGCTCTGATGGCCTGAAGGCATAGTTCTCTAGGTGGCCTTGGTGTGAGGGAGGAGGCATGGGTGTAGTCTGAGGGAGGACACCCTGACAGAGGAGGCTTGGGGGTAGTCCAAGAAAAAGGGATATGGCTGAGGTCTGAGGAAAGAAGCATGGTTCTGGTTTAAGGGAAAAGGCCTGTTGTAGACTGAGGGAGGAGGCATGGCTGTGGTCTGAGGGAGGAGGCTTGTCGGCTTTGAAAGGAAAAATGTGAAGCCGGGCTGTGGTGGCGCACACCTTTAATCCCAGCACTTGGGAGGCAGAGGCAGGCTGATCGCTGTGAGTTCGAGGCCAGCCTGGTCTACAGAGTGAGTCCAGGACAGCCAAGGCTACAAAGAGAAACCTTGTCTCAAAAAACCATAAATAAATAGGAAATGTGGCCCTGGTCCCCAGAGAGACCTAAGATGTTGAGATGTCTCCAGGGACTGAGGCCTGACGCCTCTTTACTGTCTGCCCAGGCAACTTCTCGGTGCCTGTGTACATTCGGACCTGCCACCGGCCCTCCTGCACCACCATGGGCACTACCAGCCCCTGGACGTCCATCGACCTGCAGGGCTACTGCTGTGAGGGCCACCTCTGCAACAGAAACTCGGTGACACAGACCCTCTCCGATGTCACATCCACAGCCCCTGCCAGGGCTCCCCAGAGCCTGACCCTGCTGCTGCTCGCTGCTCCACTACTGCTCATGGCTCTGGGGGTGTCCCTTGGGCTCCATGAATAGACAGCACCTCCAGGATGGCTCCTCTTCTCCACCACTGTGGCCCCTAGTGTGGACTCCCTTAAAAATGACATGAAAATAAGAACCACACTCCTGTCCCTCCCGCCACAACCTTCCGTTCCACTCTCCATCCCTCCTGCTAAAGGCCCATATACCCAGAATGCATCAGCGCATTGAGTCAGGCCCCTTGAGATCTAACCAGCTGTCAGGTGCGGCTCCCTAGGCACCTAGCCTTCAAGGCATGAGCTTTTCGTGACCTCTCACAGCAAACTGTGCCACTCATCTTAGAAGCCCATTTCTCGAGTTAGTTGGGCATGGTGGCGCATGCCACCATGTAATCCCAGCACTCAGGAGGCAGAGACAAGTGGATCTCTGTGAGTTCAAGGCCAGCCTGGTCTACAAAACGAGTCCAGGACAGCCAAGGTTACACAGAGAGACCCTGTCTTGAAAAACAAAAACAAAACAAAACAAAACAAAAAACCAAACAAGCCATTTCTCACAAGGCTGCTGGTAATCTCAGCCTAGCATCCCAGCCCCCAGGATGCTGAGGCAGGAGGACCCACTACTTCAAGACCAAGCTGGACTACATTGCGAGTTCTGGTCCAGCTTAAACAACAGCGTGAGACCTTGTCAAGCATGGTGGCGCATACCTTTCATCTCAGCACTCAGGAGGCAGAGGCAGGAGGATCTCTGAGTTTGAGGTCAGCCTGGTCTACATAGTGAGTTCCAGGAAAGCCAGGACTGCATATTGAGACCTTGCCTGAGGGGGGATATACATATATATGCCCTGTTTTGGGTTTTTTGGTTTTGTGTTTGCTTTTTGTATCTCTCTAAATTGACATCCGTACTATAACCCAGCAGTAGTCCCACTCTTGGGTCTATCACCCCAATAGACATTAGATCATACGCTCCCCCAAACTATATAGACTAGCAGGACAGTTCATAGCAGCCACAAACCGGAAACAGCACAAATAAATACGCACAGCCAAATGGAAGGAGGAGACTGCGATCTAGTCACACAGTGCATTACTATGAAGTGGTGAAAATGGCAGCTGACAGTTACCTGTGGTGGCGGCCTTGGGAGAATCTCACAAAAACAGTGCTGAGCAAAATAGTAAACAGTAAAGACACACATTGGAACAGGCTATATGATTCCATTCAGACAACATATAAAAGTCGGTAGAAACGAGAACAGAAAAGAGTGATTATCTTGGGGGGGATGAGTGACCAGAATATGGGGTATTGGAGGTCTAGACATTGGGGAATTGGATCTAAGAACTCACTGATCCATTCCTGCTTTTTTTTTCCCCCACTAAGCTTTTTGTTGTTGTTTTATTTTGTTTTGAGAGAAAAGGCTTCATGTAGCCCAGGCTAGCCTCAACTCACTGTGTAACCTAGGATGACCCTGAGCTCTTGATCTTCTCACCTGGGATTACAGGTGTGAGCCATCATGCCTGTCTTTTCCCATCTTTCCACGTGTATATTATTTGCAATAAAGGGTTTTTAAAAATGTACGAACTATCTTTGATGGGCAAGGGGCAGGTGGAGGGGATGCGGCGGGGGGTGGGGGGACCATGAAGCTGACCTATCTCTTGAGATGGGCCTCACAGAAGCTTTTTGCATTTTAGGCAGCACATTGAGCAAGGACTGAGTCAGGTGAGGCACCATGAACATATTGTCCCAGCCACTGGGAAGCTGACACAGGGGGATCTTGAGTTCAAGGCCAGCCTGGGATACAGATGAATTCAAGGCCAACATGAGTAACTCAGTGGGACTCTGTCTCAAAATTTAAGTATAAAAAGAGGGTTGGACCGGATGTGGTGGCACACGCCTTTAATCCCAGCACTCAGGAGGGAAGCAGAGGCAGGTATATTGTTGTGAGTTTGAGGCCAGCCTGGTCTACAAAGTGAGTCCAGGACAGCCAGGGCTACACAGAGAAATCCTGTCTCAGGGGGAAAAAAAAAGGGTTGGGATGTAGGTCAGCGAAGGACTGGAGTCTTGGCTCAGCGGTAGAGCATATGTGAGGCTCTGGATATCTCTGCCTCACACACACACCCTCGCGGGGAGGGGGGGGGAAGGTGGGGAACCTGCTGCAAGAGTGAGGAAAAAAAATGGCTAAATATTCCAGCAGATGACCACAAGCCAAAATCTAAAAGGGATACATATAAAGAAGTGAACGGAAACTGGAAAGTGCGTGTCCTGTTCCCTGTTCCCTGATCAGGAGTGACGGGGGGGGGGGGGGGGGGGGGGGGGGGGGGGGGGGCTGAGGGCAGGAAAGGGAAAGGATTAATTTCCTCTTCCAGACATTTCCTCACCCCAGGGTACTAGCACACCTCAGTGGAGAAGCCTCAGGTGAGCGGAGAGGTGGCTAGTCACATTGCCTTAGTGGGGAACCAGAGCGGTGGATGACAGATGCTCGGGAGTCACTTCCTCTTTTCTGCTCCGTGTGGACTGTGTGTTGGTTAAGTCTTCCCCATTTCCATGAACTCAACAGGGAACCTCCCTCACAGGTGTGCCCAGAAGTTTGTCACCTCGGTGATTTGAGATCTTGTCAGATCTTGTGGACAATCAGAGGCGATTGTGACATGGATGGAGCCAACCCCAGGGCCAGGTCCTGAGGGAGTAGGAGGGCAGGCACAGTGGGGAGGAGCACTTCAAGCAAAGGCGTCAATCTACCGGAAGGATGCCTGCAGCATTCTTTTTTTTTTTTTTTTTTTTTTTTTTTTATTCATATTACATCTCTGGCTAAGATCAAAAACTCAAGTGACACCACATGTTGGCGAGGATGTGGAGAGAGAGGAACACTCCTTCATTGCTGGTGGGAATGCAAACTAGTACAACCACTTTGGAAAGCCTGCAGCATTCTTTAAATGCCCGGAACACAGGGCAGAGGCAGGAATCAGGCGAAACAGGGAGACTGGAAGAGGCATCCAGCAACCATCTGGAACCTGTTCTTCTGGGCTGGTGTGTTCCCGGGGGGACCCAACAATTAGTGAGACCCAGCCCTGCCCTCCTGGTCTGGAAAGACACAGTCACAACCCTGGAGGCTCATGGTTGATAAAATTGGGGTGTGAGTCAGATACGGGGCTTCACAACTCTTATCCCAGCACTCCAGGGGTGGAGGAAGAAGATCAGGAGTTCAAGGTCTACCTCCGATACATAGTGTCTAGCCTACATAAGACTTTGTCTCAAAAAAACAAAAAAAAAAAACAAGACCCAGTTGTGGTGGAACACACTTTTAATCCCAGCACTGGGGAGGCAGAGGCAGGCAGATCTCTGTGAGTTCGAGGCCAGCCTGGTGTACAAAGTGAGTCCAGGACAGCCAGAGACTACAAGAGAAATCCTGTCTCGAAAAGCAAAAACAAAACAAAAGGAACAAAGAAAAAACCAAAAAGAGTATAATCCAGTAAGGGAAGTCTAAAAAGGAACGGGGGGGGGGGGGGGGGGGGGGGTTTGGGGGGCGGGGGTGAGGGGCAGGGGAGGGTGCGTGGGAGGGTATTGCAGTTTTGATGGCATGGATGCCTGAGAAGAAGCCCATGTGACAAAGCAGTCAGAGAGGAGGCTTTAGGACTTTGCATAAAGAGTTAGGATAGGGGGCTGGAGAGATGGCTCAGCGGTTAAGAGCACTGGCTGCTTTTCCAGAGGTCATGAGTTCAATTCCCACAACCACATGGCGGCTCATAACCATCTATAATGAGATCTGACGCCCTCTTCTGGCCAACAGATGTACAAGCACGCAGAGCTCTGTACACATAATAATAAATAATAAATCTTAAGGGAAAAAAAAAAAAAAGAATTAGGATAGGGCCAGCTGCTAAGTGCTTGCCACAAGCCCTGATGACCTGAGTTCTACACTATGGAGGGAGAGAACAGACTCCTCCTCAGAGTTGTCCTCTGACCTCCGCGCGTGTGCCAAGCCACATTCACACATGTACACACCTACACAATGAAGACAGAGAAGTGGATTTTTAAAAGTTGGCATGTGTTAACGTCTTAAGGTGAGGAAAATGGGGCATAAAGAGGGTGGGTTGGCCCTGAAGGGCCTAGGATGTCATATTGAATGCATCTTTCCAGTTTCCTAGGACAGCCAATGGGAGCCATGGGAGGATTTAGAGACAGAGAGGAACACGGTAGAAGACAAGCTACCCAAACAAAATAGAGATCAGGGACCCGAGCAGAGAGGCAGGGACAGAGGGAGGAGGCCATCAAGGCCTACTCTTTTCTGAGTCTCCAAGGTCAGGTGCTGCTTAATGTTGCAGGCCGGGGAGGGTATGTGAGGGCTATGAGATGGGAGCCAACTGCCCTTTGCTTGAAGACAGGGTTCTCCTGTGGATGGGGAGGATGGGTGTGATGCTAACAGCCCTGCAGAAGATCCTGAGAGTGGTGGAGTCGGAGACGGAGGCAGGAGGCAGGGAGTGGTTGAAGGAGAAATAAACAGGTGTTTTGTTTAGATCACAAGTGGGGGATGAGAAAAAGACCAGTGAGAGAGCAGGTAATGTTTAATCCCCTTAGAAGTCAAACCACCAGGCTGGAGAGATGGCTCAGTGGTTAAGAGCACTGTCTGTCCTTCCAGAGGTCCTGAGTTCAATTCCCAGCAACCACATGGCGGCTCATAACCATCTATAAAATGACATCTGGTGCCCTCTTCTGGTGGATATATATACTAAATAAATAAATTGCTTGTTAATCAGCTGAAAAACATCCTTGAACAAATTCTGAGAGGAGATATAAATGTGAGCCAAAAACAAGAGGCAGGGCCTTTGGAGACTTGGCATAGTTTTGGCTGTTCATTTCTCCACTTCGAGAGACTCCTAGAGAGAACTGCTCAAGGGAAGGCTTCGGGGCTTGGGGCTCTGGGCTCCTGCTGAGGTTCCAGGTTCTGGTTGCTCCAGATTCCAGCAGAAGAAATCCTGCTGATTGCGCCAGGAGAATCGTTCTTCGGAACTGATATCCTTATGGTTTCATTATTGTAGTCTTTAATCTCCTTTTCCTATTGTTCAGGTTAGTCAGATTATAAGTGAGGGACTCTGGGTTAATAAGTTCATAATAAAATATATTTGCTAAGAAAATTGAGCCTACTGTCTATTCTTACTCCAGAGAGGACGTCTGTGTCTTTTTTAAAACTGGTGGTGGCGCACGCCTTTAATCCCAGGACTCAGGAGGGTAGAGGCAAACAGATCTCTGTGAGTTCAAGGCCAGCCTGGTCCACAGAGTTAGTCCCAGGACATCCAGGGCTACACAGAGAAACCCTGTCTCAAAGAAACAAAACAACAACAAAGGTTATTGTAATGACATTTAATTTAAAAAATAATTGCATCATTTCCCCTCCCTTTGGCCCCTCCTACCTCTCCCATGTCCTTTCCAAATTCCCGGGGCTTCCTCTTCTTTCGCCATCTTTGTGACGTATACATATAAATGAATAAAGGTATAATTACAACCTACAGAGTCCGCGGACTGTTGCCGAGTGCGTGTTTCCAGAGAGCTGGCTGCTTGGTATTATTGAGTAACCAATGAGGGAGATCGTCCCTGGGATGGCCGTCTCCCCCTCTGAGCACTTGTTAATTGCATGTAGCTCTTCATCTAGGGGTGGGGACCTGTGAAAGTTCTTCACCCAAATTAGTATGTCAGTTGCAGTTGGAATTGTTTAGGTAGCCGAGCTATTGAGCTTTGGGTCTCTTTTGAGACAAGGCCTCGTGTACCATAGACTGGCCTAGAACTGGATGTGCCTAGCTGAGGCTGACCTTGAACTCCTGATCCTCCTGCCTCTACCTCCTGAGTGTAAATCTCTATATGTGTTTCCTGCACGCGTGACACAAGTCATTAACAGTAATATTGCCAGAATAACAACAGGAGCTGGAGAGATGGCTCGGGAGTGAGAGTGCCTCCTGCCCTCTCAGAGGGCCTGAGCCTGGTTCCCAGCACCCACTTACAGCAGCTCCTGACGCCATCTCCAGGTGGTCTGGCGCCCTCTTATGGCTTCTGCGGGCATTACAACCGCATGAGCACATAGACTTAAAACAAAGCTTTACTAATACACCAAGGATGACAATGTTAGAGCCTAGCGTGGTTGGTGGAACCGGAAACTGCGCCTTCAGGGAGATCGCACACAAGTTGAAGGCAAGCCTAGGCTACGTGACAAGATGTCATCTCAAAAGGGGAATATCGTGATTTTGAGGCTATCCTAAGAGACTTAGCTATTTTTCAATTTTTTTTAAACTCATGTTTATTTGTTTACTTTGGAGGGTGGAGGGGCACGTACCTGCTGAGGCCGAAAAGGTGGAGGCCATGTAACAGCACTGTATGGTGCTTTGCATTTGGTTGTTAATTATTTTGCTCCCTGAGATCTGGTGGCCGCCCAGACGAGCACGTTCTCAACATGACACCTGTCCTTGTTGTGTAAGCCTTGCTCTACCTAATTTCAAGTTGATTGGTTAGCTGGGCTGTAATGGCACACGCCTTTAATCCCAGCACTTGGGAGGCAGAGGCAGGTGGGTCGCTGTGAGTTTGAGGCCAGCCTGGTCTACAAAGCGAGTCTAGGACAGCCAAAGCTACACAGAGAGAAACCCTGTCTCGAAAAACCAAAAATAAAAATAAATAAATATACTGAGAAGAGACTTGATATCCTATGAGCATATACAGGGGGAGGTAATCCCCCTCAGGAACAGTCATAGGGGAGGGGAATAAGGGGAAAAGGGGAGGGAGGGAAGAATGGGAGGACACAAGGGATGGGATAACCATTGAGATGTAACAAGAATAAATTAATAATTAAAAAAAGGTTAATAAATAAATAAAGTTGATTGGTTAATTTTTTAAAATGTGGACATCTGAGCAGGGCAGAAGTGAAAGGCAGAGCTAAGGGTCACAGACGGGAGGAGAGCTGGGTAGAGGAAAAAGGAGGAAGCGGGGCCACCGTGGGTCAGCATAGAGAGAAGCCCATGGGTCGACAGGCGTGGCTAAAGGAAAGCAGCCCAGAGTTGGCATAGGATGTGGGACTGGGAGGCAACAAGGTAGATTAAGAGGGAAATATCTGCCCAGCCCCAGATAGAATAAGCCTTATCTATCTAAAATCTATCAGGTTTCTGTGTCTTTTATGGTTTGATATCAGGTTAAATGAAACTGACATATAACCCGTAGGCTTTAATAATAAACATTATTAGCCATATACAGTTTATTTACTGCCACAGACAACATGTAGCAGGCGATCAGTTGATTTCCTAGCTCCTGTGTGTGGTTCCCAGGGATTGAATACAGGTCACCAGGCTTGGTGGCAAGTGCCTTTACCTGCAGGAATACCTCATCCACTTCAGGGTACGTGTCTTTACAATGAATGAACGAGGGCCAGAGCAATGGCACAGTTGGTGAAGAGTTTTCTTTGCAAGCACAAGGACCTAAAGTACATGTGGGTTTTTTTTTTTTCAGTCTTCCTGGTCTACAGAGTGAGTTCTAGGACAACCAAGGCTACACAAAGAGACCCTATCTCAAAGAAACAAAAAGAAAGAAAGGAAAAGAAAATGAAAAAAGGGAGTGGAGAGATGGCTCAGTGGTCAAGAGCACTAGCTAGCTGCTTTCCCAGAGGTCCTGAGTTCAGTTCCCAGCAACCACATGGTGGCTCCCAACCATCTGTAATGGTATACATGAAGACACAGCACTCATGTATGTAAAATACATAAATAAATTTTTAAAAAGAAACAAAAAGGAAGATGCCATGTGGTGGTGGCACACACAGTTAGTCCCAGCACTTGGGAGGCAAAGACAGGTGGAGCTCTGTGAGTTCAAGGCCAGCCTAGTCTACAAAGTGAGTCCAGGACAGCCAGGGATACACAGAGAAACCCTGTCTCCAAAAGTTCAACAACAACAAGAAGTTGGTATGATGTCCCACTTGCAATCCCAACACTGTGGGGGTAGAGGCAGGCAGATCCTCAATGGCCAGGCAGACTAGTCTACTTGGTGACTCCGTGGTCAGTACAAGCTTCAAAAACTAAAGTTTTCCTGGTGAGATGACTCCATGGGTAAAAGTGACTCCCACCGAGCCTTAGGGTGTACAAGAAAGGACCAACTTGGGTAAGATGGCCTCTGACCTCTACATGTAACACACACGTGCGTGCGTGCACACACACACACACACACACACACACACACACACACACACACACGAGAATTAAAATAGATGGCCATCAAGAAATAACACCCCAGTTTAATCTTTAGCCTCCACACACATGATTACACGTGTGACCACATAATCACATGCCTGCACACAGGCTAACACTTGTACACATCTATAAAAAAACGAATGGATGGATGAATGAGCAAATAAAGAGTGGGAAGGGTGGGCTGGAGAGATGGCTCAGTGGATAAGAGCGCTGTCTGCTCTTCCAGAGGTCATGAGTTCAATTCCCAGCAACCACGTGGTGGCTCACAGCCATCTATAATATTATCTGATGCCCTCTTCTGGCATGTAGGTGTACCCACAGATAGAGCACTCATACATAAAATAAATAAATAAATAAAGTCTTTTTAAAAAATAAACTTTAAAGAGTGGGAATAGTGCTCATAGGTTAAACGTAAACCCCTAACATGTTATGTAAGACACGTGAGACTCCATGGGTTTTGATGCCCTGGGGATGGGGGTAGCACCAAACCCCTCTGGAGAGCCTAGGGAGAGCCAGGTAGATCGACACACACACACACAAGCTCTTGTGTGTATAGAGAGACTGGTAACAGACACAGGGGGTCCTTCAGGGCACACAGGGACCTGTGAACCCCTCACGCTCACACTCACGTCTGTCTTCCACCACAGACACAAGCGATTCCCTGTTTGCATCTAAGCAGGACGCTGTCCCTCCTCCCCACGAGGTTCCCACCCTCTCTGGTGTCCCAGAAAAGAAGTCGCAGCGTCAGCACCAAGGACAGAGCAAACATTATCAGCACCACAGACAGCGACTCATCCTACTGAGGGGTCGGTCAGGGCACGCGCTGGAGAAATAGAGAAGTGGTGAGCAAGCGAGCGTATGTGCGCGCGCACGTACACACACACACACACACACACACACACACACACACACACACACACACACACACACACACACACACACACACCATAGAGCAGGCTAAAGCAGAACAGTAGTAGCCCATGGAGAGTTGGGACATTGGCTCCGTTTGCCGACCGCTTACGTGGAAAGATGGACCCCCATGCCTAGCAGCACAGAATCTGGGTGTGGCGGCGCATGTCTGCAGTCTCGGCACTCAGAATGTGAAGGAGGCGAAGGGATCAAAAGTTTAAGGTCATCCTCTTCTTGCTTCTGCCGGTCCCTACTCATGCGTATACCCTGCGGCTCTGACTGTGGTCCGCTCTTCGCTTGGTCTCTCCTGGGGTCCCTTAGGCTGCTGTGTTCTGCCACTCTGAATCTTTTGCTAACACTATCTGGACTCCCCCCCCCCATTCCCCCCCACCTATGTCCCTCTCCACGGGATGAGCTTACGCTTTCTCGCAGCATGGTGGCTTTGAGATCTAGGAGGATAGAAACAGAAATCCCTTGTGCTCCTGGCAAGCATCAAGCTAACTCCCACCAAGTTCTGTTCCTTAAAGTAAGACCCAAGCCATCCAGATGCAGAGGAGAGCAGCACCATCACTTGGCTGAAGAGATGCACTGTGGTACATCCAGGGAGACCTGGGTAGCTGCGGCAATGGGCCACGGGTCCTGAGCTGAGGGCTCTGGGTGTCCTGCCTCACTTATTCTTCAAGCGATCCTGTGCATAAGGACCAGACCAGTCTACAAGGCTCACGGGGGCATGCTGTTGAGGATGGCAGCTAGACTGTACTCAGATCTGCCTCTAAACAACGCTGTGTGTGTGTGTGTGTGTGTGTGTGTGTGTGTGTGTGGAAATTTTCACACAGAAGTAAAGCTGACAGACACACCAAGGTCAGAGCCACAGGCTCGGCATGATGGGACATGCCTTCAGCCCCAGCACTTGGGAGGTAGAGGCAAGCAGATCTCGGTGACTTTGAGACTCTCTCTCTCTCTCTCTCTCTCTCTCTCTCTCTCTCTCTCTCTCTCTCTCGTGTCTGTGTGTGTGTGTGTGGTGTCCCTCATGGGTGTCTCTCTTCCCCCTTCTGTGTGTGTGTGTGTGTGTGTGTGTGTGTGTGTGTGCTGTGTAGTCAGGTGTAATATCACATGTCTGTAGAATGTGGCAGAAGGATTGTGGCTTTAAGGGATACATAGCAAAGCCCTGGCTCAAACCGCTCCCCCAAGAAAGCGAGGGGCGGGGTATGGTGGCATGTGCCTATAATCTATGTGACCTTTGGAGGCAGAAGGATCAGAAGTTCATGATTGTCCTTGGCTACATACTGAGCTCAAGGTCAGCCCGTGCTACAGGAGAATTTACCTCCAAAACACTTTTAGAGGGGGGTTAAAGAGATGAAATGCTAGCCGGGCGTGGTGGCGCACGCCTTTAATCCCAGCACGCGGGAGGCAGAGGCAGGCGGATCTCTGTGAGTTCGAGGCCAGCCTGGTCTACAAAGCAAAGTCTAGGACAGCCAAGGCTACACAGAGAAACCCTGTCTCCAAAAACCGAGAGAGGAGATGAGAGAGAGGAGAGAGATAACAGAGAAGAGACGCAGCAGAGAAGGCAGACGGAGAGAGAAAAAGAGAGAAAATGCTGGTTAAAAAGTGTTTACTGATCTATCAGAGGACCAAATTTCTCATCCCGGTATCTACACTGGGCACAATACAAATACTTCTAACTCTACCTCCAAGGAGTCCTGCACCCCCCTTCTGATCTCTGTGTGCGCACGCACACACATCCACGCATGCACACAAATAAAAAAGACTTTACAGCCCCAAACAAAACATACATACCACACCCCTTCCTCCAAAGGTTCAGGAGTCACTGTGAAAAGAGTGTAAGAGCCACCATCAGGACTGTTGCACCTGTGTGATCACAGTGGTTGTGACAGCGTGCACAGGACCTGTGGGAGCACAAGCTAGGACAATTCCAGCTTGGAGAGCAGGGGTGAGTACAAAGCCTTCACCTTAACCAAGGAGCTACTGGCAGTTGCTGGCTCCTAGGAAAGCTTTGTGGCCAGTGCCTGATGTGTCACCTACACACACACACACACACACACACACACACACACACACACACACGGCCAAAAACTTCTGGACAATAAAACAGGATTTGATTCTGTGGGGGTGCGGTGTGGAGAGAGGGGGAGGTCATGCACAAAGTTGGGTGGAAGTGGTGGAGGAACTCCGAAGAGTGGCAGGGGTGGGGGCGGGGAAGGGTAAATACGACCAAAACATGTTATACAAAATCTCAGCTGGTCATAAGTGGCGCACGCCTTTGATCTCAGCACTGGAGAGGCAGAGGCAGGTGGGTCGCTGTGAGTTTGAGGCCAGCCTGGTCTACAGAGCGAGTTCCAGGACAGCCAGGGAAATGTAGAGACCCTATCTCAAAACAAAACTAACAAATGCTTTTTAAATGAGAAAACAGTAAAGCTGGTGAGATTACCCTAAGGGTAAAGGCACTTGCTGCTAAACCCAAGGACTTGAGTTTATTTTTTTTTCTTTTTGTTTTTGTTTGTTCTTTTTTGTTTTGTTGTTTTTGTTTGTTTGTTTGTTTGTTTTTTGAGACAGGGTTTCTGTGTAGCCTTGGCAGTCCTACATTTGCTTTGTATACCAAGCTGGCCTTGAACTCACAGCAATCTGCCTGCCTCTGCCTCCTGAGTGCTGGGATTTAAGGCATGCTCCACCACCACACGGCGAGGGACCTGCGTTTAAACCCATGGTAGGAGACAACAGACTCCCATTCTCTCAGAAAAGCTGTCCTCCACATATGTGCTGTGGGATGGTGCGTGCCAGTTTACACCCCCAAATCAACCCGTCAGCAGATGTATGTTTAATTTTTGGTTTTTTGTTTGTTTTTTGAGGCAGGGTTTCTTTGTGTAGCCTTTTTTTTTTTTTTTTTTTTTTTTTAAATTTATGGGCATTGGTGTAGGGGTGTCAGATCTTGGAGTTACAGACAGTTGTGAGCTGCCATGTGGGTGCTGGGAATTGAACCCAGGTCCTTTGGAAGAGCAGGCAGTGCTCTTAACCACTGAGCCATCTTTCCAGCCCCCCCCCCTTTTTTTTTTTGGTTTTTCGAGACAGGGTTCTTTGTGCAGCCTTAACTTTCAGGAAGCAGCTCAGTAGACTGGGCTGGCCTCAAACTCACAGAGGTCCACCAGTTTCTACCTCCCGGGTGCTGGGATTAAAGGTGTGCGCCACGTATGGCCTCAGCATATGTTTAAAATAAAGAAGCCTGCGGTTTGGGGTTGAGGTTTTTTTGTTTGTTTGTTTGTTTGATTGATTGTTGTTGTTTTGTAAACTATGGGAGAAAGGAGGACAGGAAAGGGAAGACAGGAAGGCAAAGTTTCAAGCTACAATGCAGAAATACCAAACGCATGCCCTTGGAGACTAAGGAAGAAACAGAAGTCCAAAGAGAAAGGAAAACTTGGAACTGGTAAAACAAACAACAAAAAAACAGAGACTGCGATGAACGGAATCCTGGGCGCTTTCTCCCGTGGCCCAAAAGCGCCTCCAGGAAGGGATTATCTGTTTTCTTTGTGGCAATATCCCCTGCTCTTAGGACACGGTCAGGCATTCAGTAGGTGCTCCATATATGCTAACAAGAAACTCCTGTTATGAAAAAATCACAGAGTGCTTGCAGTTTCCAAAATCACCACCAGGTGGGAGTCTTCCAAGCCTCCGTGAGCCTAGTCCCAAAGCTGGCTTACTCCGCTGTGCTGCCAACCGCGCCGGCTTTTCAGGGTGTCTTCCCTGGGGCTCAGCTTGCCAGTCCCAGCACATGCCCTGGGCAACAAGTGACCTTTCCGCCTGAGACACCCTCTTCCCTAACCAGCCAGTTAAACAAGCCTTTGTCCTTGGCCCCTTCCGGCTGGGCCCCGAGGCTCCTGGGTCTCTTCCAGGCCCGGAGATGGGGCAGGGACAGAGGTGGGGCATCTGGGAAACCGCCAAAGAAATGTCCTGGGGACTTTGAATCAGCTCTTCCAGTTTCCTGGATAGAACTGTGGGATCCAGGGCCCTTCCCGCCTTGAACCCAGAGGCACCCCCACCCCCACCCCCAGGGAACCAGGCTCCAACCCTCCCTCAGACCCAAGGGTCCAGGACGTGCCTTCTCTCTCAGATCCAGGCTTGAGCCTCCTCCTTCAGACCCAGAGGTCCAGGCCCAGCCTTCTACCTCAAATCCAGGGGTTCAGGCCCAGCCTCACCCCTCAGACCCAGGGCTCCAGGCCCACCTTACCCCTCAGACCAGAGGATTGAGGCCAGGCTTCCTCCCTCAGACCCAGGTGTCCAGGCCCAGCCCTCCTCCCTCAGACTAGGAGTCCAGGCCCAGCTCTCCTCCTTCAGACCCAGGGGTCCAGGCCCCAGCCTCCTCCCTCAGACCCAGGGGTCCAGGCCCAGCCATCCTCCCTCAGACCCATGAGTCCAGGGCCCAGTCTTTAGACCTTAGACTTAGAGTTTAGGGCCAGGACTCTGCACCCTGATTTTTTTTTTTTTTTAAAGGATTTATTTATTTATTATGTATACAACATTCTGGCTGCAAGTGTGCCTGCCAGAAGAGGGCACCAGATCTCATTATAGATGGTTGTGAGCCACCATGTGGTTGCTGGGAATTGAACCCACAACCTCTGGAAGAGGAGCCAGTGCTCTTAACCCTCTGAGCCACCTCTCCGGCTCCTGCACCCTACTCTTACACACCCCAGTCCTCTCACTCTTTCCACAAAGACCCCTGTCTCCCTCTATGCCCCCTTCAGTGTTTCAGGATTGAGCCCAAGGCTGAGTCACAGGAAGCCTGGGGCCTGAGTCACTCCCACCTCTCAGTTCAGCCCCTCCCAGGCCTGCAGAGAGCCAGACAATGAGGACTTTTTCAACTGCCCATCACTTGAGTACAGAGTTGGATGTCCATCTCCCACGGCCATCACTCAATACCGCCCACTGCACTGGCGTACTCCCCACATCCAACCTTTCTAGGTGTCTCTTTACTACCAGTATATTTTAGGGACATTTCTGTCTCATGTCTGGGTCTGGATTTCAGACTTAACCTTTTCTTCGCTTCTGTGTATCTTCTCTATTTCTTTAATTTTGTTGTGTTTTGGTTTTGTTGCACTAATGATAGGATTCAGGACCTTGGGCTAGTGCTCTACCACTGAGCCACGCCCCAGCCCCTCACTGGGGGATTCTAGGCAGGGGCTCTACCACTGAGCCACGCCCCCAGCTCCTCACTGGAGGATTCTAGGCAGGGGCTCTACCACTGAGCCACACCCCAGCCCCTCACTGGGAAATTCTAGGCAGGGGTTCTACCACTGAGCCACGCCCCCAGCCTCTCACTGGGGGATCCTAGGCAGGGGCTCTACCACTGAGCCACACCCCCAGCCCCTCACTGGGGGATTCTAGGCAGGGGCTCTACCACTGAGCCACACCCCAGCCCCTCACTGGGGGATTCTAGGCAGGGGCTCTACCCCTGAGCCACACCCCAGCCCCTCACTGGGGGATTCTAGGCAGGGGCTCTACCACTGAGCCACACCCCAGCCCTTTTTTCACCTCTGTCCCCAAATGTCTGTTGTAGTTTAGTTTCTTTTTCCTTTCTTTTTTGGTTTTTCGAGACAGGGTTTCTCTGTGTAACCTTGGCCATCCTGGACTCACTTTGTAGACCAGGCTGGCCTCGAACTCACAGCGATCCGCCTGCCTCTGCCTCCCGAGTGCTGGGATTAAAGGCGTGCACCACCACCTCTTCATTACCATGCCTCAGCCTCCAGTTTTCTGGAATTATAGATGTTTGATACTATACTGGGTCCTCTGATTCCTCAACCCCGCCTCTCTCTCTCTGTCTGTCTTTCTGTCTCTGTCTCTCTGTCTCTCTCTCTCTGTCTCTGTCTGTCTCTGTCTGTCTGTCTGTCTCTCTCTCTCTGTCTCTCTCTCTCTGTCTCTCTCTCTCCCCCCCCTCCATGTTTGTCTCTGTGTGTACATTCATTTCTCAGAAGCCCCTGAACTGGGCCCAGCTAGAGTGGCTTGAGCTGATTTTGGCTTTTGACTCATGAGTGGCCCCAGTCCTGTACGTGGCTATCAGCTCCTCTGTGGGGGCTAAGATAGGAACAGAAATAACCTGCTGCCCACATCTATGCCAGTAATGCAGACTGAGAAAGGGCTGGGGAGTGGGGGTGAGAGAGAGAGAGAGAGAGAGAGAGAGAGAGAGAGAGAGAGAGAGAGAGAGAGAGAGAGAGAGAGAGATGAGCACAAACAGAGACCACAAAAGATGGTGACCATACCACAGAAGGACGGAGGCAAGAAGAGAAAAGAGAGAGAATGAAACAGCAAAGCAGGGGCCACAGATGCAGACAGGCATGAAGACATAAAGCCAGAGAGAGGGAGAGATGGGAAGACAGAGAGAGGACTAGAGAAAAGTGGGAGCAGAAAGAACATCAAGGCCCAGGCTGCACACACAAAGATGGTGGCTGACAGAGAAGCCATAGGAGAGAAACAAAACTATGAGAAAGATGGGGGTATAAAGATGGGGCTGAAGGCATGGCTCAGTGGTAGAGCCCCTGTCTAGAATCCCCCAGTGAGGGGCTGGGGGCGTGGCTCAGTGGTAGAGCCCCTGCCTAGAATCCCCCAGTAAGGGGCTGGGGGCGTGGCTCAGTGGTAGAGCCCCTGCCTAGAATCCCCCAGTAAGGGGCTGGGGGTGTGGCTCAGTGGTAGAGCCTCTGCCTAGAATCCCCCAGTGAGGGGCTAAGGGCTTGGCTCAGTGGTAGAGCCCCTGCCTAGAATCCCCCAGTGAGGGGCTGGGGCATAGCTCTGTGGTAGAGCCCCTGCCTAGAATCCCCCAGTGAGGGGCTGGGGGTGTGGCTCAGTGGTAGAGCCCCTGCCTAGAATCCCCCAGTGAGGGGCTGGGGGCGTGGCTCAGTGGTAGAGCCCCTGCCTAGAATCCCCCAGTGAGGGGCTGGGGGTGTGGCTCAGTGGTAGAGCCCCTGCCTAGAGTCCCCCATGGTGAGCACATGTCTAGTAGACTGACTACCAACAGTGAAAAGGAAACGAAAAACATGAAGGCTTAGAGTGAAGGAGACACTGAGCATAGAATTGTATGCAAGGCCCAGAAATGTTCCTGTGGAGGAGGAACCAGGCTGCAAACAGGCAAGGGACGCCTGGGCTGCAGTGTGAGGAGTGTGAGGAGGCTGCAGCATTTTCTCCAAGTAGACACACGTGTGGTGTCTGTCTGGGTGTGCCTGGGTGTGTCTCCATCCTTCTCCAGGCATGTGTCACTGAGTGGGATCATCATGTGTGCCATGGGGTGGGGCACCCCCACGGGGTGTGTTTTTGTCACTGGGCGTGTCTGTGTGTGTGTGTGTGTTTGTGTGTGTGTGTGTGTGGTTGGGAGTCTCTGGGTGTGTCTGTGTGGGTTGCATTGGTGCCAGACATGTCTGTCGCTGGGTATCTCATTTCCCTGTGGCTGGCTGGTCCATAGTCCTAAATGCCACAGGACACAGGGAGGAAGGAGTTGGATCCAAGCATTTCTCTGAGAGTGAAGACCATGAGGTGAGCCACCCCTTCACAAGATCACTGTGTGACCTATCACAGTGACCCTGTGTCCTCTGTGTGTTGCCTTTCATGGGAGCATTTGAAGTCCCAGTAAATGGTGTATAGACCCATGTGTCTGCTTTCTTCTCTGTGTGTCCCTAGTTGGGTTTCTGTGTCTCACACAGTGTCGCCATGTGCCTTTGTTTTATCTCTTGGAAGGTGTGGGTGTGCACGTGCGTGTTCTGTGTTGGAGGCGGGTGTGCAGGGTGTGCATGGCTGTGGAGATCAGAGGGTGACATCAGGGCATCTTCCTCAGTTGTCCTGCGCCTTACACATTGTACAGTGTGTGTGTGTGTGCATGCCATGGCACGTGTAAGGAGGGAGGTCAGAGGACAACCCGCAGGGGTCTGTTCTCGCCTTCCACCACAAGGGTTCTGGGAATCGAACTCACATCATCAGGATTGGCAGCTGATGCCCTTGAACCCCATCAGCCACCTCACTATCCCTGCACTTTAGTTTTTTTGAAACTGGGCCTCTCACACCACCAGGAACTTGTTGAATCAGCCGGGATGGACCCCAGGGATCCAACCGACTGTATCACCTCCCCACCCAGGGCTGCAATTACAGACGTGTGTGTTTGGCGTGTGAGTGTGTGTGCTGTGTGCATAGATGGTGTGTGTGTTTGTGTATGCGTGAGTGTGCATGGGTAGTGTGTGTTTGTACCTTGTGAGTGTGCACGTGTGAGTGTGTTTGTGTGTGCATGTATGGGTGTGTATGGATGGTGTGTGTGCTCATGTATGTGTGAGTGTGTATGTGTGAGTGTGTGTGTGTGCACGTGTGTTTGTGCATGCGTGAGTGTGCATGTGTGAGTGTGCATGGATGGGGTGTGTGTGTGTGTGCCATGTGTGAGCAGGTGCCAGTGGAGGTCAGAAGAGCGTGATGAATTCACTGCAGTTACAGGCTATTGTGAGCCACCCAGTGTCAATGCTGGAAACTGAACCAAGGTCCTCTGTAGGAGCGTCACAGGCTCTCACCTGCCGAGACATCTCTCCAACCCCTGCACCGGTCTTTGCACAGAGGTGCTGGGGATTCGAACTCAGATCCTCACACTTGCCCAACCGACCATCTCCCCAGCCCTGTCTATGGGTTTTGCAAGCGTCAATGTGAACGTAACTCCCTGTCTGACTCAGCGAAGTGACCTTGTGTCTCATATCGATATATGTCCATGCTAAGGGTCTTTCTTCTCTCTGAGTGTGTTGTTTGTGTGACCGTGCATGCTGGACTACATCATGTGTGGTATTGTGGATGACTTTGGATTCATCAATTACCATCAATGCTAATATGGACGTTGGCATTTGTGTGGGTCCAAATCTAACCTCACCCCCTCCAAAGCATATAACCCTGGGCTATGTCTTATGTGGCTAGACTATTCTAGCATGTCCTACTTTGGGTAGAAGCCGCTTGCACACTTCCGTTCAGACTGTTTCTCTGACTGTAGGTTTGAATCATGTAGCGTGCTAGGGCATGCTGGGTGTCGAGTGCATCAGCAAGTGTTGGGAGTCACTGTCAGGAGTGTGTATTTGAGCCGGACACACAGCGAGGCGAGTCGCTGTGCATGTCCAGTTCTCTAGGCTGTGGGTGACAGCGTCTGCCGCCCCCAGGTGTTGGCAGATACCGGTTATAACCCAGTGCGTGTCACATTTGCATCCCCTTGGGTGTCTGTTGACACATGTATGTCGCGCCTTTTGCAAATTGCTGCGTCTGTGCCTATTGTGCGTTTGTGTAGCCCTTGGTACACATTTTCGCTGTGCCATTGATGCTCAGCTCTCCATTTCATAGATTATGGGATGGCCAGGCACCATGGTGCACGCCTATAATCCCAGCACTCAGGGAGGCAGAGGCAGGTGGATCTCTATGAGTTCGAGGCCAGCCTGGTCTACAAAGGGGAGTCCAGGACAGCCAGGGTTACACAGAGAAACCCTGTCTCAAAAAAAAAAAAAAAAAAAAAAAAAAAAAAGATTCTTATGGGGGTTTACTTGGTTTTGCAAACGGTACCTCATGTAGCTCAGGCTGACCTTGAACTTATAGCTGAGAGTGACCTAGAACTGCTGATCCTCCTGCTGCCAGCTCCCTAGTCCCAAGATCTAGGCACGCACCACTGCTCACTTTATGCCGCGTTGGCAGTCCAAGTCAGAGCTTCAATCTGTCAGAGGAGCGTTCTAATGACTGCTATTCCTTCCAGGCCCCACTTAAAAACTATTATTTAAGAGTTTTTTTTTTTCTTTTTTTCTCTCTTTCTTTCTTTTTTTTTTAAATTTAATCCATGCTTGATAAGCCACACGTGGGGCGGGGGAGCCCCCCTGGTTGAAGTGACAGGTGGTTGTGAGCCACTGGGTAGGTGGGTAGGTAGGTGCTGGGCACAGAAGTCAGACTTCTTCTGAGAAGTGAGAAGCGCTCACTTTTAACTGCTGCTGTGTCTTTTCAGCCCCTCCCCCAGCCCCACTTTGAATGGGACAAGTGACTGTGTGGGTACAATCTTTGGGTGGCCCTATATGCCACGGGTCACTCCTGCCCTGCTAAGTGCTGGCGTGTGTCACACCGTGTGTGTGTGTGTGTGTGTGTGTGTGTGTGTGTGTGTGTGTGGTGTCTGGGTGTGGCTGTGGGTTTCTGAACTTTCGGCAGTTGTGAGTCACTTCTATGGAGGTTGTGCGGTGTGTCCTGGTGTTTTGGGCTCTATCTCCGGTCTGTGGTGGGGTGCTCTGTGGTGTCTGGGCGTGGTGGCTTTGTAGGTGTGTACCACAGAGTGCGAACGGTTGGAGAGTCACAACGTATTGTGTGTCAGAGTGTGTCTTTGCCCACGTGGATTGACTCTTCTTCTTCTTCCTTGCCTGGGGCCACAAGACACACCCCAACCCCTCCTTAGTCTCAGAAGGGGCTGGGATGGGCAGCCTCCCCCTACCCAGGGACCTCCCTGTCCCTCCCCGCCCTGCTGCTGTTACCACTCCCCAGAGGGCACCAGGGCTAGGCTGTGCCTTCCAGAAAAAGTCCCAGAGTGAGTAGAGCAGGCCGCCGGCCTGGAAGCCAAGCTGGCTGCCATTTGTGTACTGAGAGGTGGGGGACCCTGGGCAGGAAGCTGGCTGAGCCCCAAGACCTCAGGGGCCATGGGCGGAGAGCTGATGACTGGCCTGGGGGCCCTGAGGCGGAGAAAGCGGCTGCTGGAGGAGGAGAAGAGGGTGGCCGGCTGGGCACTGGTGCTGGCGGGAACAGGCATTGTGCTCATGGTGCTGCACGCTGAAATGCTGTGGTTCCTCGGTTGTGAGGTGAGTGGAGGCTGCCCCCCGCCCCCCCCCCCGTGCACAGAGCAGGAGAGGCCATGGACTCTGGGTATGAGGAAAGAAAGCTGGGGTCCTACACTCCTGGGTGTCAGGGAGAACTGGGATCTGCACCCCTGGGTGTGAGGGAGGAGAGCTGAGGTCTGCACCCCTGGGTGTGGGGAGGAGAGCTGGGGTCAGCACCCCTGGGTGTGGGGAGGAGAGCTGGGGTCTGCACCCCTGGGTGTGAGGGAGGAGAGCTGGGGTCTGCACCCCTGGGTGTGAGGGAGGAGAGCTGGGGGTCTGCACTCCTGAGTGTGAGAGAGGAGAGCTGGGGTCTCCACCCCTGGGTGTGAGGGAGGAGAGCTGGGGTCTGCACTCCTGAGTGTGAGAGAGGAGAGCTGGGGTCTCCACCCCTGGGTGTGAGGGAGGAGAGCTGGGGTCTGCACCCCTGGGTGTGAGAGAGGAGAGCTGGGGTCTGCACCCCTGGGTGTAAGGGAGAGGGGTCTTAAGTCTTACACTTCTTAAGATTTAAGGGAGGAGGGCCGCTGCTGAGCCCCCGAACCCTAAGCTAGTGTGATATCGTCCTATTCCTCTCCATCCCCCTCCATGCACAGGAGGCAGCTCCCAGCGTCGGGTCTTTGCGTGGGTGTTATCAGACCCACTGGAGGTCTGAGCCTTGCTGAGGCCCCACGCAAGGCTGACCCTTGATAGCCCAGCTCTGGAGACCTGGAGACAGGAGGGAGGGGAAGAAAGAAAAAGTTGTCTTTAGGCGGAGTCACCTTGCTCCTTGTGGAGTCACCAGGCAGTGCCCTGAAGTAACTGACAAAGGAGCAGGTGGGAAGTGGAACCTCCACCAGACAGATTCCCCCCAGAATGCACCTGTTACTCACTTGCCAGACAGTGGTTTGCAGTAGCTTGAGCCCCTAGGAAAGAGGTGGCTTGGGGCTCACGAAGTCTCAGCAGGCATGGCAGTGGCACCTCTGTGACCCAAGCACTGGGGGCACGGAGGCAAGAGGATCAGAAGGTTAAGGCCAGCCTAGGCTATGGACTGAGTTGGAGGCCAGCCTGAGCTACACAGGACCTTACCTCAAAAATAAAAATAAGAGCAAAACAACATGAGGGAGGGAGGGAGGGAGCACACTTAGGAGAGCTATCTATCAATCAATCATCTTTGAAGGACCAGGGACTACAGGCGGGGCTGGAACAGGTCTTGGCAAGCCCCTGGGATATTCCAACCCGGGTCAGGCTTGTGCCATAAGACTAATAAAGAACAGGGGTGGTTCTGTGGCTTGAGGTGGAGACATGCTTATTCCACAGGAAAGTTGGGGAAGGGGCTGTGGGTGTGGCCTGCAAGCAGGAGAGCTTCTGGGCCGGGGGGTTGCTCAGCCCTGTATTTGACGATTGGGGGTGGTGGGCAGCCACATGGAGGGGCAGGGCAGGCTAGCTTCCTTCGGCCAAGTGGCCAAGGAGAGGGCAGCCACTGCGAGGGGGTGGGGCCACCCAGAGCCATGCCAACAGGAAATATGGCTGGGGCCTGCCCGGCGCGCTCCCACGCCCCAGCACCGCGCCCGCCCAGTAGGGGAGGTGGGGGGGACCTGGGTGTCTTGGCAGATAGGACAGGACCAGAGGGTCTTTCTCTTCTTTGCCACCTGCCCAGGGCCTTCCCTGCAACTGTGATATCTTGAAGAAATGGGTGCCTCTCTCTGAGCCTCTCTTTCCCTGGCTCTTCAAGCATAGCCAAAAGCAGCCTCCTAGCTCTTTTTACCTTTGTTTGTTTGTTTGATACAGGGTCTCACGTAGCCCAGGCTGCCCTTGAACTGGCTATGTAGCCCAGGATGACCATGTACTTCTGATTCTCCTTGCCTCTGCCTCCCCAAGTGCAGGGATTACAGGCGTGTGCCACGGTACACTCGGTGTGCACAAAGACGAGGGTCCAACCCAAGGCTCTGTACACTGCTGGGCAAACTCTACCAAGGAAGCCGCATCCCACCCTAAGCCCCGTTCCAACAGCTGCCTTGGTGACACGCGCGTCCCCTCCTCCTCCAGCTCCATTTCAATCTAACACACCTATTTTGACAGACCGAAGACACCTGCTGTCCAGGAAGAGGGGCAGGTGCCAAGATTTAGGGAGGAAGAGACAGAGAGCTCTTTGGAAGAGGTGAAGTGGAGAGGATGGGATTGGCAGAGACTTGGGGGAGGGAAAGGCACACAGAGGTAAGGGAGGGAGGGAGGGAAGGAGAGAGAGAGAGAGAGAGAGAGAGAGAGAGAGAGAATATGAAAGAGGCTCTAAAGCCACTGAGAAACTCCAGTTAGAGAGATGTAAACACAGGGATAGAAAGGACACACACACACACACACACACACACACACACACACACACACACACACACACACACACACACACACACATACACACACACACACACACACACACACACACACACACACCACAGCTGGGCAGTAGCTCAGTTGATAGAGTACTTGCTTAACATGCACAAAGCCCTGGGTTCGATTCCCAGCACCGGACAAACTGGATGTGATGATGCACGCCTGTAATCCTAGCACTTGGGAGGCGTGGAGGCCGAGTGAACTCTCAGAGAGAAGGAAGTAAGAGAGGCCAGTCTAGGTAAGGGGTGGGGGTGGGGGAGGGGGGAGAGGGGCATCAGAGAAATAAACTTGCCTCGTGGGGAAGTGGCTGGTGTGCGATGCAAGACCAGGGGCTGAGACAAACTGAAAAACTGAACAGGGAAACTGGGGAAAGAATGAAAGATGAGTGGGGGGAGGGGAAGGCTGGGGACAAGAGCACCATTGTTCAGGCAGGGGTGGGGGAGTTCCCCCCCCCTGGGGGCAGGAAACTGGCCCTCTTCCCCTGCTCAGAGGCGAGGTGTTGGCCCAGGCCCAGCCAGGGAAGCTGGCAGAGGACTGCGGAGAAACAGGTGCAGGGTTCACTGAGGGAACCCAGGCAAGCCCTGGCCCGGGGGACAGTATCCCCCTGTAGGCACTGGCTCATCTTAGGGGACTCAGCAGTTCTCCTCCCAGCTCTCTAAATCCTTCCCGAATTCTAGATTCCTCCAAGGCATTGCCACACAAAGAGAGGAAGAAAAAAAAAAAAAAATCAACCCCGCTTCTGGTGGTTTATGCAGGCCCTGGACTTCCGCCCCCTGTGCCCTGGGCTTACAGCCAGGGGAAATGGTGGGAGCCGCAGGGAGTAGGGGCTCAAGGAACAGGACCGGGGATCCCCTTTGGGAGCTGGGGCTGGGGGCGGGGTGCAGTCTCAGAGATTTACTCTCCAGATGAGGGGCGGGGGGGGGGGGTGTTTGCCGATCTGCTTTAGGAAAATTGAGTGAGAGTCTCTAGTTTTTCCTGGAGTTGGGGTTTGGGGGTAGGCACAGCTTGCTGGGAAGGGACCGGGCACTCTCTGGAGGTCTGGGTGTCTTTGGACTTCCTATGTGTACAAAGAAAAGGGAAAGAATGTGAGTTTCAAGGCTCCCCCCTGGTGGGGGAGTGGCGGGGCATCTACCACGACCTGTCTGGATTAGGTGATATCTGTCTGCCCTGAGGCAGGGTTTGGCTATATAGCCCAGGTAGACCCCAAACTAGACATCCTCCTGCCTCAGCCTCCTAAGGGTTGGAGTTATGGGTGTAACCAACGCACTAGACTCAAGAACAGTTTTTGAGACACCTTGTGGTACAGGTTGGGGAGCGAGAACAGTGGGAATGGGGGCCGATGGCCTTTCTGAAAGGGGGAAATGGGGTGGGGCCCTGGAGGCCCAGGCTCATGGTCTTTTGTTCTCCTCACAGTGGGTGCCATACCTGCTCTTGGTTAAGTCTCTGATCACCCTGTCCACCACCTTCCTCCTTTGCCTGATCGTGGCCTTCCACGCCAAGGAGGTCCAGGTAAGTCGGGTCCCACACCTCGGCTCTGCCCTCCATGCACCCTCCTCCTCCTGCCCTGAGACGTGTGTGTCTACTACACCTTTGCCCACTGGGATGGAACGAACCACAGACGGACAGACAAACAGGCAAGCAGACAGGCAGGCAAGCAGGCAGGTAGGCAGACAGGCAGACAGGCAGATAGACAGGCACACAGGCAGACTGACAGGCACACAGACAGACAGGCAGACAGGCAGGAAGATAGGCAGATTCTGCTGGGGTAGCTGATCCATCCCCCAATCTGTGGCTCCTTGTCATGTTTTTCCTTGTCCACTTAAGGATGGTAGCAGTGTTCCACCTTCCAGCTCCCAGGTCCCAAGACTCCTTACTTATATTTTATTATTATTAATTTTGGTACTGGGGCTTGAAGTTAGAACCTTACACTGAGCCACGCCCCCAGCCACTCAAAGGGAATTTGAGGCAGGGGCTCTACCACTGTACCACACCCCTAGCTCCTCACTGGGGAATTCTAGACAGAGGCTCTACCACTGAGCCACGCCCCCAGCCCCTCACTGGGGGATTCTAGGCAGGGGCTCTACCACTGAGCCACGGCCCCAGCCCCTCACTGGGGGATTCTAGACAGAGGCTCTACCACTGAACCACACCCCCAGCCCCCCACTGGAGGATTCTAGGCAGGGGCTCTACCACTGAGCCACGCCCCCAGCTCCTCACTAGGGGATTCTAGGCAGGGGCTCTACCACTGAGCCACACCCCCAGCCCCTCACTGGGGGATTCTAGGCAGGGGCTCTACCACTGAGCCACGCCCCTAGCTCCTCACTGGGGAATTCTAGACAGAGGCTCTACCACTGAGCCACGCCCCCAGCCCCTCACTGGGGGATTCTAGGCAGGGGCTCTACCACTGAGCCACGCCCCTAGCTCCTCACTGGGGGATTCTAGACAGAGGCTCTACCACTGAGCCACGCCCCCAGCCCCTCACTGGGGGATTCTAGACAGAGGCTCTACCACTGAGCCACGCCCCTAGCCCCTCACTGGGGGATTCTAGACAGAGGTTCTACCACTGAGCCACACCCCCAGGCCCCCACTGGAGGATTCTAGGCAGTGGCTCTACCACTGAGCCACACCCCCAGCCCCTCACTGGGGGATTCTAGGCAGGGGCTCTACCACTGAGCCACGCCCCCAGCCCCTCACTGAGGGATTCTAGACAGAGGCTCTACCACTGAGCCACGCCCCAGCCCCTCACTGGGGAATTCTAGGCAGGTGGCTTAGTGGTAGAGCCCCTGCCTTTAGAATCCCCTAGTGAGGGGCTGGGGGCGTGGTTACATGGTAGAGTGCTTGCCTAGCATGCTGAAGAATGGGTTTTACTGAAGAAGAAGAAGAAAAAAAGTTCATGCTCTGAGCCCAGTGTTCAATTGTGGACCCTGGCTTCAACTTCCAGATTTGTAAAATGGGAGTGCTGGTACTTGAATCTCTCTCTGTATAGGGGACAGAACAGTCTGTAGGGCATCCAAAGGGCTATATAAATGGAGCTTGGTGTGGCAGCACCCACCTGTAGTCTGAGCCTTTGGCAGTCTAAGGCAAGAGGATTATAAATCTGAGTCTAGCCTTGGTTATACACTACATTTTCCTGTGTGTGTGTGTGTGTGTGTGTGTGTGTGTCCATGCCACCGTGTACATTTGGAGGTCAGAGGACAACCCAATGGAGTCAGTTCTCTCTTACAACTTGGATGGTCCTAGGGATGGAATTCAGATTTGATGGCAAACGCCTTTACTCGCTGAGCCATCCCACTGGCCCCCACTATTATTTTTGCCTGTGGCATTTACCCCAAAGCCTAAGTAGGGAGACCCCCCCCACCCCCACCCCGGGGTCAGAGATAAACCCTGGGAGATAGACAGTTCTGTCTCATTCATTACAATTCATAAGAGTATAGGCACTCATTTTGTGTAGGAGTATTCCTTCCGGAAGTGAGCCGGAACTAGGCAGGAGAGTTCGAGAAAGTGGAGAAGGTGGAGTATTGGTTTGCTGGGTTCCTGCCAGCCTCTTTCTCCAGCTCTCCCCAGCCCCACGCCCCGCGCAGCTATCTCTATCCTTTCCAGGCCCAGGGCGTCCCACCCTCTTGCCTCCCCCGCGCCCGCCCCCCACCGCATCTTATCTCAGGGCACAGGCTGGGTGTGCCACCGTCTGCCCTGCACCTGACCTCTCTCTCCTTGCCTGCCCCTTCCCGGCAGCTATTCATGACTGACAACGGGCTCCGGGACTGGCGCGTGGCGCTGACCCGGCGACAGGTGGCGCAGATCCTGCTGGAGCTGCTGGTGTGCGGGGTGCACCCGGTGCCCATGCGGAGCCCGCACTGCCGTGTGGCTGGGGAGGCCACGGACGCGCAGCCCTGGCCGGGCTTCCTGGGCGAGGGCGAGGCGCTGCTGTCCCTGGCCATGCTGCTGCGTCTCTACCTGGTGCCCCGCGCCGTGCTGCTGCGCAGCGGAGTCCTGCTCAACGCTTCCTATCGCAGCATCGGGGCGCTCAACCAAGTCCGCTTCCGCCACTGGTTCGTGGCCAAGCTGTACATGAACACGCACCCGGGTCGCCTGCTGCTGGGCCTCACGCTCGGCCTCTGGCTCACCACAGCTTGGGTGCTGTCTGTGGCTGAGAGGTGAGAGGCCTGGAGCACAGGGAAGGGGAGACCCGGGTCTGATGGATATGGAGGTGCAGGCTGAAAGGCTGCTGCTGCCAGCCAGCCAACACCAGGGCAAGCTCACACTTTCCGTCTTTCTTGCCTGGGAAATCCCACATCCTTGAGGTGGTTCCCAAGCAATTCTCTGGGCCACCTACAACACACACACACACACACACACACACACACACACACACTCACACACACACACACACACACACACACACACACACACACACAATCCCACCCTTCTCGCTCCCATACTGAATCCAGATTCAGTCTCTGGTAATGGGACTAATCCTAGTAATAGTAATAGTAATTCTTTATTAAAAGGAACATCTTTTCCAAATTAGCAGGTACAGTAAGTGCTTGCTGTGAGTCTGGAAAGGCAGACATTTGGAACCACTTTGCCGGGGAATTCCCTGCGGGGAACCTAGCTGTTGCTTAGCAACCGTAAACAGATGGGGGAGCCTGGTAGCCTCCTTACAGATCCTCAGAGTGGTTTAGGGAGGAATCCAGCCTGTGGCCTGAGAGCTGGCAACAGGACCCCTGTACAAAGCCAAATCTTGGGAGCCCAGGGTGCCTCTACCTCCGCACCCCAGATTCACAGCCTCCAGAACGCTGAGGGCCCCTGTGCCCTAACTCCCTACGAGCTTTTTTTTTTTTTTTTTTTAAAGAGTAGCCAATCATTTCGATTCTGATCTAGTACTTAAAGGCCTCTTTACCCGTAGCCTCTCTGAGGATATTAGATACAGGTGTGGCTGGGCCTCATCACACACTAGCTGAGCTCAAACAGGCTCTAAGGCGTTTGTTCTCAGCCTTCCTAATGCTTGACCCTTGGATGCAGTTACTCACATTGTGGTGGCCCCCCCCAACCCCCAACCATAAAAAATCATGTTCGTTGCTACTTCATAACTGTAATTTTACTGCTGTTAAGAATTGTGATGTCATCCGGGCGGTGGTGGCGCACAACTTTAATCCCAGCACTCTTTGGGAGGCGGAGGCAGGAGAATGGCTGTGAGTTCAAGGCCAGCGTGGTCTACAAAGGCAGTCCAAGACAGCTACACAGAGAAACCCTGTCTCGAAAAACAAAAAACAAAAAACAAAAAAACAAAAAAAAGGAAAAGAAAGAAAGAAAGAGAAAATCATTATGTAAATACGTGGTGTTCGGGACATCTAATATGCTGCCCCTCCTGAAAGGGTCAGTTGGCCTCCAAAGCGGGTCACGACCCACAGATTGAGAACCACTGCTTGAGAGCTAGCCAGATCTGGATTTGTACTTGGAAGCCCAGAGTGGCTGAGCATCTGAGCCACGTCACACAGCAGAGAAAAGGATAGACTTTCTGGCTTTTCTATTTCGATGCTTCTTGGGATTAAAAGCATGGGAGGCAGAGGCAGCGGATTGCTGTGAGTTCGAAGCCAGCCTGGTCTACAAAGTGAGTCCAGGACAGCCAAGGCTACACAGAGAGACCCTGTCTCAAAAAATCAAAAGAGAAAAAAGAAAGAAAGAAAGGTGTGGGAGGAAGAGGAAGAGAGTTAGGGGGTAAAGGATACCAACGCCTCAAGGCTGGGGCTTCAGAACTAAGTTCCCTTTGTCCACAGGCAGGCTGTCAATGCCACGGGGCACCTCACAGACACACTGTGGCTCATACCTATAACGTTCCTCACCATTGGCTATGGGGACGTGGTACCTGGCACCATATGGGGCAAGATCGTCTGCCTGTGCACTGGCGTCATGGTGAGTACCTGCCCCCAGGACCCTCTCCCTGCCCACTGCCTACTCTCATGGCTCAGGAAACCATGGGCCGGCATAGGTCCCTCGCTGGCATCCCTGAGAAACCTGAGTACCTGCATCCCTCAGAGTGCCTGCATCCCTCAGAGTGCCTGCATCCCTCAGAGTGCCTGCATCCCTCAGAGTGCCTGCATCCCTCAGAGTGCCTGCATTCCTCAGCATCACTCCTTTGTTTGAGACCCAGATGTCCAGCCCCGTTTCTTTCTCTTCTTCGTCCTCCTCCTCTCCCTCCCTTGCTTCTCCTTCTCCCCCTCCACCTCCTCCTTCTTTTTCCCTTTTTGTTTTGTGTGTGTGTGTGTGTGTGTGTGTGTGTGTTCGTTTGTTTTGAGACTGGGTTTCTCTGTGTAGGCCTGGGCATCCTGGAACTCACTCTGTAGACCAGGCTGGCCTCAAACTCAGGGACCTGCCTGCCTCTGCCTCCTGAGTGCGTGCGCCACAGCACCCAGCTTCTCCTCCTCCTTTAAGTTAGGATTTTGCTGTGTGTCCCAGGCTAGCCTCAAACTGCCTATGTGCTTCAGGCTGGCCTCAAACCCTCAATCCTCCCGCTTCGGCCTTCGGCTTGCTGGGTACTACAGATGACGTATTTTCTCTTGAGACTGCTGTCCCTCCTTAGTCCTTCTAGAACCAAAAGGACCCATTTCCTCAGACCCAGGCCCCAATTTCCCAGTTCTATTTTCTTCCTTAGTCAAGGGATCCAGTCTCCTGTCTCCCCCAGGGCACAGAGTCACTAGACGGAGTATGTTTGGGGGACCAGGCTTTATAGATTCCAGTCCCACTTTGTCCAGTGCCATCTGGGGAGCTCAGGCAAACCACATGACATTTCTGGGCCTCAATATCCTGTAGAGTGGGTGCCAGTCCCAGCATCCTCTTTGTGGGATTTGTTGAGGCAGTAAATCAAGAACCTCATGTCAAAGGTCAAGGGTCAAATAGGAAGCCTAGGGCTTAGGGAACTACTCAGCAAAAGTTGTGGCGGGGGTGGGGAGTGGGGGTGGGATGCTGAGAGTTGGGTTGGGGAGATGACAGTTTCGGTAACTGACCCTGCACATTTGTTCCGACCCCAGCCCCCTGAGCCCTCTAGGAAGAAGTGGGAGTTTGGAGGACAGTTGTTGTAATGGATCCCATGCATTTGGCTGCTCCTACCCTAGTTTCAGAGCCCTCTAGGCAGGAGCAGAGACTCCTAACCCCAGGCTCTGTTCCCTCCTTACAGTCAGCCTCTTTCCTACCCCAGACCCCCCCAATTTGGTTCCTTCCCCTCAGTTCCCCCTGCACCCCCCACCCCACCCCCACAGTGCCTCTGCCTAGGCCTTCCCAATGGGGACCTATGCCACCAGCTCCTAGCACAGATGCTGCCTCAGAACATGCTGAGTCCATAAGCCTTGAGTCAGTGGGTGAGCAATGGCATGACAAATAAGCATGACTGACACCCACACAGTAGTCTTTGGGTGGAAGGAAAAGGAAAAAAAAAATATATATATATATATATATTCCTGAGGGTCAGGGCCCCTTGGGGCTGCATCCGTTGACAGAAAGAGAAACTGAACCTGTGAGAAATGAGAGAAGTGGGTGCCGCTGCCTGGCTGAGAGCTTCCAGGGCACAACAGGACAACAGCATCTCTTTAATATCTTTAAATTATATTTAATTGTTTATTGGGGGCTTGCGTGTCAGGGCATTGATTTCTGGGTCAGAGAGCAGCTTTTGGAGACTGGTTCTCTCCTTCCACCATGCGGGTTCTGGGGATCGAGCTCAGATCATCAGGCCTTGTAGCAAATGCCTTTTTACCCACTGAGTCATCTCAGTGGCCCTGGTCTGTGGGGTTGTTTTTGGGGGTGGGGTGGGCAAAGGGCTCACATAGCCCAGGCTGGCCCCAAACCTGCTATGTAGCAAAGGCTGATCCTCCTGCCTCAGGGCTGTCCCCTCCCTCCTTCCCCTGTACTGGGTCTATAGGTGTGTGTGTCACAGAGCCCGGCTCTGTAGCAGATTGGTCCTCTGTGCCAGTCTCTGCGCTGACATTTTCCAGGTGGCAACTGGTGGTATTTACACTGACACGGGGAGGACATGTCTGTCTCCCTGAGAGGCTGTCCTCTCATCTTCCTGTCAGTCAAGTGACCAATTAAGGAAAGAGGCAGATCAAGCTGTGGGAGGTGGGAGGTGACAAGTGGAGCATGCCTGGGATCCGAGAACTGAAGAGGCAGGAGGATTGATACAGGTATGCGGGGTAGCCTGAGCTACATAGACTCTGTCCATACTCCAAAATGAACAGGGCTGGGGATTTGGCTTGCCCAGCAGTCATGAAGACCTGGGCTAGGTCCCCAGTGTGGTATTAACTGGGCGCAGTGAGAAGTGCCTGTGAGCTCAGCACCTTAGAGGTGGAGGTAGCAGAATCAGAAGTCCACATTCACACTTGGGAGGCAGACGGATCGCTGTGAGTTCGAAGCCAGCCTGGTCTACAAGGCGAGTCCAGGACAGCCAAGGCTACACAGAGAAACCCAGTCTCAAAAAAAAAAAAAAAAAAAAAAAAAAAGAAAAGAAAAGAAAAAAAAGAAAAGAAAAGAACGAAAAAAGAAAAGAAAGTCCACATTCATCTTTGGTCACATAGAGTGAATTCAAGGCCAGCCGGAAAGACGGTTCCGATAATGGTAGAATGGCAGTGGTCGTACCTGCCCTCTGTGCTAGTGAGGAGATAGGAGCTGATGACGCAGGGCTGACCCACAGCACCCTCATATGCCTTGCTTGGTCTACCCACAGGGAGTCTGTTGCACAGCTCTACTAGTGGCTGTGGTGGCCCGGAAGCTGGAATTTAACAAAGCGGAGAAACACGTCCACAACTTCATGATGGACATCCATTACGCCAAAGAGGTGAGACTGCGCACCTGCAGCTCCGGGCAGCTGCCACCCAGGCTGCGGGTGCCGAATAAGACCCTGAGCTTAATCCCCCAGCACTGTGTAAACGGGGCATGGTGGTGTAGACCTGTAATCCCAGCATTCAGAAGATGGGGGCAGGAGGATCAGGGGTTCAAGGTCATCCTCAGCTACGTAGTGAGTTCAAAGCCAACTGGGCCACATGAGACCCTGCATTAAAAAAAATAAATTAAAAAAAAAAAAAAGCCAGTTTTCCTTTAAGCATGGCAGTTCGTGTGTGTGACCCCAGCACCCAGGAAGACTGAACAGTAAGATGGCAGGGAATTTGAGTCCTACCTGGCCTACATAGCAAGACCCTAAAGGGAAAAAAAAAAGAAATCCAGTCCTCTAAGCCAGGTCTTCCAGATTCCTGGGACCCCTCTCCCCTGACACTGTGTCCCATCAGATGAAGGAGTCAGCGGCAAGGCTGCTGCAGGAAGCCTGGATGTACTACAAGCACACTCGCCGGAAGGACTCCCGCGCTGCCCGCAGGCATCAGCGCAGGATGCTGGCTGCCATCCACACGTGAGGGCCTCTCTGTGTCCCTGTCAGTGTGGCCCTGCCCGGCTTGGGTGTGCATTCCCCCGGCCTGTCCACGATACCCACGGGTGATCCACGCGATTCTGACCAGGACTCGGTGCTGGTGGCCCTGGGTTCCCTCGGCTCTGAGGAAGATTTGCCCCCCCCCCCCCGCCCCCAGTGTGCTCTGCTCCTCCCCTCACCCCTACCCTCTGACGTAACCAGGGATCAGGGTTAGAACTGGACCTGCTTCCCCACAGGTTCCGTCAGGTACGGCTGAAACACCGGAAGCTCCGGGAACAAGTGAATTCCATGGTAGACATCTCCAAGGTACCAGGGGCGGGGCCGAGGGGCGGGGCGTAGGGAGGAGGTGGAAAAGTAGGGTAAGAGGAATGGTGGGACTGGGGATGGAAGGCAGGGGAAAGCTTGTGAAGCTGTGAAGGAGGAAATCTCAGACCCAGGCACTGTAGCACACTCAGGAGGTGGATACATTGTGAGTTCAAGACCAGCCTGTGCTACCTGAGATCCTGTCTTTAAAAAAAAAAAAAAAAAAAAAAGAGCCAGTGGTGGTGCATGCCTTTAATTCCAGCACATGAGAGTAGGGGACAGAGGCAGGCAGATTTCTAAGTCCGAGGCCAGCCTGATCTACAGAGTGAGTTCTAGGACAGTCAGGGCTACACAGAGAAACCCTGTCTCGAAAAACCAAAACCAAACAAACAAACAAAAAGCCACCCTAAGGACAGGTAAAAAGGCTTAGTCACTTGAGTTCTATCCCTGGAACTCATAGAAAAGTAGAATGAGAGAACAGACCTCACAAAGCCGTCCTGTGACCTCCACTCTTGTGCCCCCCACAATCCTATGCACACACAACAATAATAAAGAAGTTGTTTTTAAAACAAACTAACTAAGGCAGGGCAGTGGTGGCGCATGCCTTTAGTCCCAGCACTCGGGAGGCAGGGGCAAGAGGATCGCTGTGAGTTCGAGGCCAGCCTGGTCTACAAAGAGAGTTCCAGGATAGCCCAGGGCTACACAGAGAGACCCTGTCTCGGGGAACAAAAGAAAACAAAGCAAAAGTGACCTCACTAATAATACAAGAGGGCATAGCTGCTGGGGTCTGGACCCCACACATGTGCGGTGAAGGTTACAGAACAGAGAAGAAGGCTCCCACACTTACGTAAGATCCGGTGCCCCCTTTTACACGTAAGGGGGAAGCACACAAAGACTGCCAGTGTTTGGATTCAAATTGCCTTTATTACTTACATGTGGACGGATATAAATTTCCTTCCAGGTGCAACTTATACAAATAAAACCAGGCAAACTTACAAAGCAGCTCAAACACTGATGACAAACCCAATTTAAAAAAGAGAAAAAAAAAAAATTAGCGGACACGGTGACAGAGGATGGCATTGTCTTAGCAAAAGCCAGTTCCTGAGCTGTTATGAAGCCAGTGCCCAGGGGCGGATGGGTACCCTTGCCTCTGTAGTTCAAATCCTTTGCTTCTACCAGCAGTGGTGACATCGTGTCCCTTGGCCTGGCTGGTACCACCACTTCTTTATGTAGTGGCCTTTGCCTTTTCTCATTAGCCCAGCACAATTCAAACAGCCACCGTTGGCACCAGAGCCACGGTAAACATAGTCACAGACACAGAGCCCCAAGCTACATGACACGTGTTGCAGGGGCAAGGTGGCCCGAGGCAGCCAGAACCAGTGGGTCTCTGCGGGTGAGGGTTATAGTCCCTGAGCGCAAGCTCACAGACAAGGTTAGGATGAATACCTGCCTCGCATGCAGGAAGCCCCAGGTTCGATCCCCAGCCCTGCATAAACCAGGCAGAGCAGGATATACCCGTGATCCCAGCATTGGAGAGGCAGAGGCAGGAGGATCAGGAATTCAAGGTAATTAGGGCTGAAGAAATGGCTCTGCAGTTATGAGGTCTTCCTGCTCCTGCAGAGGACCCACGCTGGGTTCCCAGCTCCCAAATGGCAGCTGTCATTTGTCTGTAAGTCTGGTGGCACAGAAAAATCAGTTCCAGTCCGGGGTACATGAGACTCTGCACCGCCCCCCCCCCCACACACACACACCCAGCACTCAAGAGCAGAGAGGGCTTGTCAGTGCTCTGCTGTCCCACCCTGTAGGGCACAGTAGGCTCTCCTACGCCCTCACTCCAGTGTCGCCCTCCCACTCAGATGCACATGCTCCTGTGTGACCTACAGCTGGGTCTCAGCGCCTCGCACCGGGCCCTGGAGAAGAGAATCGACGGGCTGGCAGGAAAGCTGGATGCGCTGACGGAGCTGCTCGGCGCTGCCCTACAGCAGCAACAGCTATCAGAACCCAGCCAGGAGGCCACATAGCTGGTGAGGGGACAGGGACTGGGCCAGGAAAAACCTTGAGGACGAGATAGGCACCTGTGGGCAGTGTCCCGTGTGGCTGCTGCCCATAGATAAGGCCGCCCTTTCTCTTAAACTGTGTAACCTCTTAGGACTTTGAGTTCAAGGCTGGACTTTAGGCAGGTACTGTACAACTGAGCCACGCCCCCAGCCCCTCATTGGGGGATTGTAGGCAGGGGCTCTACCACTGAGCCACGCCCCCAGCCCCTCCCTGGGGGATTCTAGGCAGGGGCTCTACCACTGAGCCACGCCCCCAGCCCCTCACTGGGGGATTCTAGGCAGGGGCTCTACCACTGAGCCACGCCCCCAGCCCCTCCCTGGGGGATTCTAGGCAGGGGCTCTACCACTGAGCCATGCCCCTAGCCCCTCACTGGGGGATTCTAGGCAGGGGCTCTACCACTGAGCCACGCCCCCAACCCCTCACCGGGGGATTCTAGGCAGGGGCTCTACCACTGAGCCACGCCCCCAGCCCCTCACCGGGGGATTCTAGCCAGGGGCTCTACCACTGAGCCACACCCCAGCCCTTCACTGAGGGATTCTAGGCAGGGGTTCTACCACTGAGCCACACCCCAGCCCCTCACTGGGGGATTCTAGGCAGGGGCTCTACCACTGAGCCACACCCCAGCCCTTCACTGAGGGATTCTAGGCAGGGGTTCTACCACTGAGCCACACCCCAGCCCCTCACTGGGGGATTCCAGGCAGGGGCTCTACCACTGAGCCACACCCCAGCCCCTCACTGAGGGATTCTAGGCAGGGGCTCTACCACTGAGCCACGCCCCCACCCCCTACTAAGCCATATCCCATAACTAGTGGCTTCTGGCTTCCTAGCCCTCTCCGTTTTTTGCTTGGTCTCTGTCCCTCTGCCCACCTGGGCCTTGGCATCCTTCTCTCTTCCCACCTCTGGCCATCCCCTGGCTTCGCTAGCCTCTACCTCTGCCGTCCCTGTCCCTGCGCTGTCTAGACTGCTACTCTTCTACCTCCCCTCTGTCTCCTCAGGATCCACAGAAGAATCAGGCTGTGTACCCAAGAACTGAGCTGAAGGACATCTCCCTGCCACTTCTGACCAAGCCTCATTAACAAACCACCTCAAGAGACCAGCACTCAGGTGGGTCCACGTTGAGATGCATGGACTCTTTGGTGGCAGCAGCCATGAGGGGTCGCTGGCTTGGACCTCCAACCGCAATGGGAACATGGTCACCGCTACACACATGCCCTCATCAGAACCTCCTTTTTGCCGTGCTGCTGTTCACGATCTCTCTCAAGCTCTGTTGGAGGAGGAGGAGGAGGTGGTGCCTGGAGCCCAGGATGCTGGGAAGCTTCAGTTATACCGCGGGCCGGCCTCGCTGAAGGAACCAGGTCCGAGCGGCGCCCCCTGGTGGACACCAAGGAAGATGCCGCTTCCCCAGAATGGAGAGACTGCGGGGAGGAGGGTGTCGGGTGCTGTTCACCCATCCACTGTCATACTTTGTAATACATGGTGAGCAAAGCCAGAAGCTGTCATTTCTTTCCAAACATCCAAGTCCTTCAGACTTTGCTGCGGGAAGCACTTGCCCTGTCCCATCCTCAGTTTCCTCATCTGTAGAGGAAGCCTCCTGGTGGCCAGTGCACACGTTTAATTCTAGCACATGGGAGGCATAGGCAAGGGGATCTCTGTGAGTTCAAGACCAGTCCAGTCCACACAGTGAGCTCCAGGACAGCCAGGGGTACATACTAAAACCCGGTCTTCAAACAAACAAACAAACAAACAAACAAACAGAAAACAAAACCAGGGGAAGGCAGAAGGACCTTGAGTTTGGGGATAGCCTAGGCTACATTTGGGGGGGGTTGCTAGCCACACCTATAATCCCAACACTTATTGTAAGGTGGAGGCAGGATTAGGAGTTCAAGGCCAGCCTCAGCTACATGAGATTCTGTCTGAAAAACAATAAAATGGGCCGGGCAGTGGTGACCCATGCCTTTAATCCCAGCACTCAGGAGGCAGAGGCAGGCAGATATCTGTGAGTTTGAGGCCAGTCTGGTCTACAAAGGGAATCCAGGACAGCCAAGGCTACATAGAGAAATTCTGTCTCAAAAACCAAAACCCAAAAAACAAACAAGAGAGAGAGAGAGAGAGAGAGAGAGAGAGAGAGAGAGAGAGAAAGGGGGAGGGGTTGAGGAGATGGTTAAGTAGGTACAGGAGCTTGCAGCCAAGCCTGACAATCCAAGTTCAATCCCTAGGACCAGCAGGGTAGGCAGAGGGAGAGACCTGACTCCCACAAGTTGTCCTCTGACATATGTGTACAGTGGCATACCCCACCCACAATCCACAAATGAATACGTGCTTTAAAAAAAAAAACAAAAACAAAATAGAAACCCAGCCAAGTCTCCTGAAGTGCCCACCCCCAGCCTTATAAACCAGGTGGTTGTCATTGATACCCTGCCCAGATCTGAGGCCAGAGCAATGGGTTCGAATTCAGCCAGGCGAGCATGGAGATCCTGACTCTGCCCTCTCCTTGCTCTGTGACCTAGGACACAGGGCTCCACTTCTCTGCACATTTTGCTTTTCCTGTGAAATATGTCTCCAAGGGATTGCTGTAAGGATATAAGAAAAAAATCGCGCCACGGAGAGTCAGGCCAGTGTCTAGTATCGTCCCAAGCAGGAGGGACTCCTGGCACCAGGGTTAATAATTTTCACATGTGGCGTGTGGCTGCCCCAGCCTCATTGACTTCCCCCTATTCGCTCATGCCTGGCCTGGTCCTAGACTCCAAGGCTCACAAGGAGAGATGAGCAGGAACCCAGAATGCACACACAGCAATTTCACAACCGTTCACGAGGAGCTGTCTGGCACTTAGGAAAAGGAAGAGGCTGCCACAGACAGAGAACCTACTGTGAACCCAACTTTCATTTTGTAATGGTTTGGTTTTATCTTACGTATGTGTCTGTGTGTGTTCATGAGGACATGTGCCTGTGGAGGCCATAGGTCGAGCTTGGGTGTTATCCTTAAGCTCTGGTCTGCCTTTTTCTTTGTTTCCAATTTTTTCTTTTTTTTTTTTTTTTAGATTTTTCAAGACAGGGTTTCTTTGTGTAGCCTTGGCTGTCCTGGACTCACTTTGTAGGTCAGGCTGGCCTCGAACTCACAGCAATCTGCCTGCCTCTGTCTCCCGAGTGCTGGGGTTAAAGGCGTGCACCCCTAGAACCAGCCTCCACCTTTTCTTTATTGTTCTTTTGAGACAAGATTTGTCACTGGTATGGAACACACCACATGCACAATTCAAGGTTGGAAAACGCCAGGCACCACCAGCCTGGGTCTGCCTCCCCAGGCACCACCGCATCGGGCTGCTCTCATGTGGGTTCTGGGGTCCATGCCTCACGCTGGCTCCCCATGCATTGCGCCAACTGAGGCATTTTCCCAGTCCTGGTGTTTTACTTGAGACAGGGTCATATTATGTAACCTTGGCCACCCTAATACTTTGTAGTCCAGGCTAGCCTTGACTCAATCCTTGTGCCTTGGCCTCCTAAGTGCTGAGATTACAGTCATGTGCCACCTCTGGCTGGTACCGTTTTGTTGTTTCTTGAATACTGTGTGTGTGTGTGTGTGTGTGTGTGTGTGTACATACCATGGGCACATGTGGAGGTCAGAGGACAGCTTGCAAGAATCAGTTCTTTCTACTGTGTAAATCCCACAGATCAAACACAAGTCACCAGACTTGGTGACAAGCGCCTTCACTCACCGAGCCCTCTCACCAGCCCAGCTGCCTTGTTCTTTATAAACCCTAAGCCACCATCAACATCATCAGCCATGCCTCAACTTCCCCATTACACAGATCTAGAAACCGAGTTTGCAGAGCACACCCACCTAACCCAAGGTTCCAGCCAGGAAGCCACACATCCGGCTGCAGAGCCTAGCTTCCCAGCTGTCCCGTCCCCTGGCTGGTCTGCCCGCCTGCCCTGCCCGGTATGAGTCAGAGCCAGTGGCCTTGGGCCTGGGACCCGGGCCTGCATTCCTGCTAGCCTGACTGATTCATCAGCCTGGCCTGGAAGGGGAAAGCCAGGCTGCGAGTCATTCTGGCTGAGCTATCTTTGGACTTCCCTACAAGTCCTCTGCCAGTGTCGCCCCTGGGCTAAATTGGAGTGTCCGCCACCCACTGCCTCCTCCGCTGTCCTTCCTCTGCCTGCCGGCTCACGTGGAAACCAAGCTGTGGTTCCAGAAAGAGACTGGAGGGGTGCTGGAAATGTCCATCTCCTTCGAGAAGCCCTCAGGCCTCGTGCCACATTCTATCAACTCACACCTTTGGGACCACTGTCCCTTTCCAGATTCCCTTCAGTCGGGGAAACGCCCGCACACACCTCCTATGGGCCCTGCCTTGGATGTCCTCTCCTCCAGGAAGCCTATCCTGTCATAATAACATAGACTGGGCCAAGCACCACCCTAAACTCCTTATAGAAAACTACCTCACAAACGGACAGGAAGAGGGTACTGTGGGGAGGGGTTTGAGTTTTTACACGTGGATTAACTGAGTCAGACAAATTAATAAATCGGCACAGCCCGAGTGCTTGCTTACTGTGTGTCAAGCCCCGAGTTCGAATCCTGACACTAGACAAAAATGTAAGAAGGCAAAGAAGCCTGTCCAAAGTCACAGTAAAGAACTGAGCCGGAGCCGGGCGTGGTGGCGCACGCCTTTAATCCCAGCACTCGGGAGGCAGAGGCAGGCGGATCGCTGTGAGTTCGAGGCCAGCCTGGTCTACAAAGTGAGTCCAGGATGGCCAAGGCTACACAGAGAAACCCTGTCTCGAAAAACAAAACAAAAAAAAAAGAACTGGGCCGGGTGGTGGTGGTGCACGCCTTTAATCCCAGAACTCGGGAGGCAGAGACAGGTGGATCCCTGGTCTACAAAGCAAGTCCAGGACAGCCAAGGCTACACAGAGAAACCCCGTCTTGAAAAACCAAAAACCAAAAACCAAAAAAAAAAAAAAGAAAGAAGGAAAGAAAAGAAAAAGAAACTGGATGCAGTCCCGCACCCTGTGATTGTTCCGTCAGCCATTAGATTATATTTCAGCATCGTTCATCGTTCACTCTCCCGTGTTCTGTTTCTAGAATTCTCTTACTTGGGAGATGGAACAAGTGCCCACGGCCCCCTACGCCAACGCTAAGCCACCGTAGGAGTCTACCAAGGTCCAACTGAGAAACCATGAGCTGCAGACCCTGAGTGTGGGTTTATCCAGCAGTGTGGTGACCCCAAAGCAGCCGTGTCTCTTGGGAGCTTCACACACACACACACACACACACACACACACACACACACACACACACACACACACACACACCGCCCCTGGTGTAGATGACGGCTTCCCCACAACTCCACAGATGGAGCGCCCCTTCAGGGAACCTCCCTCAGTCTGTGTGCTCCTGAGACCAAGAGGCCACGTGCAATTAGGGCAAAATTGCATACAGCCGGCTGCTGCGAGGTGCAGCAAGGGGAGGCTAGAAGCCGGGATGGCGGTTGAGTGACTGTCCCACCCCTCTTTCTGTGAGGGGACGTGAAATCTCCGGAGCCTTCAGCAAGTCCACGCAGCTGCTTGGATGAAGGTGAGGGTCAGGATGCTGGGAGTCCTGCTCTCTACATCTTCACCGTCAAAGGTCCCAGCATGCCAGAACCTCAGTACATGTCCCCCAGAGAAACACATTTCATCTCTCTGGGTGGCCAGGAGCACCCTGCCTTTAAAGAAATCAGATTTGGAGGTGGGGGCGGGGAATGCAGCTCAGTGGTACAGGGCTTGCCTAGCACCTGCCAAGTCCTGGATTCCATCCACAGCAGCACTCTCTCGCGCGCACACACGCACACGCACGCACACGCACGCACACGCACACGCACAAACGCAGGCACACACACACTCGCAAGTGCATGCACACGCATGCGTGCACACATGTACATCTTAAAAAAAAGATTTATTTATTAATACACATACAGTTCTCTACCTGAAGGCCAGGAGAGGGCATTAGATCACCTTACAGATGGTTGTGAACCACCATGTGGTTGCTGGGAATTGAACTCAGGACCTCTGGAAGAGCAGCCAGTGCTCTTAACATCTGAGCCATCTCTCCAACTCCCCATCTTTTTTTTTTTTTTTTAAGTTAAATCATTTTATTTGAGCAAAGAAGACACACGAACCCCGCCATTCTCACGAGTGACGCTGCGATCACCTCCTAATCCAGTGCAACCTGACAGGGACAACACCAACACGCCTACGTGGACACCAGGCCTATGTGGTTCCAAATGAAACAAGGTCAGAAACGCAAGGGGCTTTTGGCTGACACTAGGAGCCCCCACAAAAGATCCCATGTCCTGAGGTCTCTTGGCTCTGTACCCGCCAACTTGTCCCTGTTCCCCGTGGGGCTCAGATTCTCACAGCCCCTCTTCCAGTAGTTGTACAGTCCCCTTCGCCAAATTAGCGCTTCCTACAAGCCCTGCGCCAGGTGGGAGCTGAGCTGCAGATGTTGAATCAGAGGGCACTGGCCTCCGAGAGCGAGAGCTCGTCTGGCAAGCGCAGTTACTTCCCTCTCTGCTTTCTGCTCTGCCTGCACTCCCATGAGGCTATGTGGGAGGACAAGGCTCAGAGAGGGGCTGGAGGCCAGGCTCCCTGACTGGTAATGTAAACCACACTCCAGGCTGATTGTGCCCTTCCCCGGTCAGTGGCTTCCAGAGCCTTTCTATCTAGAACTAGCGGCAAGGTGTAGTGCAGACACTCACGCTCTGCCTCTCCTCTTCCTTTCATTGCTTTGCAGTGCTGGGGTTGAGCCCAAGACATTATATGCACGAGACAGCATGCTATTGGTCTATCTGGACTCTCATTATTAGATTCAAGTCTAGGCAATAGTCTAGCACTTGAGCCACGCCCCCAGCCCCTCACTAGGGGATTCTAGGCAGGGGCTCTACCACTGAGCCACACCCCCAGCCCCTCACTGGGGGATTCTAGGCAGGGGCTCTACCACTGAGCCACGCCCCCAGCCCCTCACTGGGGGATTCTAGGCAGGGGCTCTACCACTGAGCCACGCCCCCAGCCCCTCACTGGGGGATTCTAGGCAGGGGCTCTACCACTGAGCCACGCCCCCAGCCCCTCACTGGGGGATTCTAGGCAGGGGCTCTACCACTGAGCCACGCCCCCAGCCCCTCACTGGGGGATTCTAGGCAGGGCTCTACCACTGAGCCACGCCCCCAGCCCCTCACTGGGGGATTCTAGGCAGGGGCTCTACCACTGAGCCACACCCCCAGCCCCTCACTGGGGGATTCTAGGCAGGGGCTCTACCACTGAGCCACGCCCCCAGCCCCTCACTGGGGAATTCTAGGCAGGGGCTCCACCACTGAGCCACACACCCCAGCCCCTCAGCCCCTCACTGGGGGATTCTAGGCAGGGGATCTACCGCTGAGCTACACTGTCTGCCCCCGCCCATCCATGTGGCGTGTGTGTGTGTGTGTGTGTGTGTGTACAACCTCAGGGTCAATCTTCAGGGACAACCTACCTTCACTTTTGTTTTGTTTTAGCCAGGGTCTCTCACTGGTCTCTCACTGGTCTCTCACTGGTCTCTCACTGGCCTGGAGCTTGCTAATGGGATGATGTCAGCTGGATCACTAGTCCCCATCTCTGCCTCCCTACGCTGGGATTACGCTGGGATTACAAGGACTCACTCCTTCCCAGCTTCTGTACATGGGTTCTGGGTTCTGGGTTCTGGTGACTGGACTAAATTCCTCGGGCCCACGGAGTAAGCTGTTTACCAAGTGAGCTAGCTCTGCAGATATGTTATTTATTGTATTTTATTTGAATTTTAAAGACAGGGTCTCACTATGTAACCCAGGCTAGCCTGAAATTCACTATGTAGCCAAGCTAGCCTTAAACCACTCTCAACAATCCTCCCAAATTTAGAATTACAAGCATCTCATCCAGATCTTTTATATAACTTAGAAGTATTTTTATACAAAGTTAAATGCAATCTTTTTTTAATATTTATTTATTTAATATTTATACAGTATTCTACCCGCATGTGAGCCTTCACACAGGGCACCAGATCTCATTCCAGATGGTTGTGAGCTACCATGTGGTTGCTGGGAATTGAACACACAACCTTTGGAAGAACAGACAGTGCTCTTAACCACTGAGCTATCTCTCCAGCCCCTGTTTGAAGGGGATTCCAAGTGTGGGATCAGAACGGTCTTGTGAGAGAACAGGTGAGGTTAATTCACTAGAAGACTAACCACCTCATGCGGGAGCTTGATTGTTGCCAGCTGAAAAGATCCCGTGAACTGACTCTGGGAGGAGATATATAAATGAGCACAGAACTGGAGGCGGGGCTTTTTGGAGACTTTGGATAGTTTTGGCTGTTCATCGCTGCACTTCAAGATGCTCCTAGAGAGAACTGTTCAAGGGAAGACTTCGGGGCTCTGGCTCCAGCTGAGGTTCTGGGTTCTGGTTACTCTAGGTTCCAGCAGAAGAAATCCTACAGATTTTGTTATTGTGTCCATTAATCCTCATTTCCTATTGTTTTGGTTAGTCGGGTTATAAGTGACGTATGCTTGGTCACTAAGTTGTTAATAAAATATATTGGCTAAGAAAATTGAGCCTACACCTGTTAAATGCAATCTTAATGTATTTTTTCAAATTATAACGTTTGCTGTGCCTGTGCACGCATGTGCACACGCCACGGCATGTGCGTGGCTGCTGAAGGACAACTTGTGGGAGCTGGTTTGCTCCTTTTGCCCTGTGGGACCCAGGGATCAAACTCACCTCTGGTGGCAAGCCCCTGTGCTTGCTAATCCACCTCACGGGCCCCGTAGTGAAGTGTGGCAGAGGCATCCATACAACCAATCACTACACCCCAGCCTCTCAAGGCTCTCTCAACCACTACCTTCCTCCAGGCCTAGTAACGGCAGCAACTTCCACACACTCCTCTTGGCTGACGGTAACCTGGGAAGCTGGTCCTGTGTTTGCCTGCTGGAGACCAGTTTCTTCAGGTCTGGGGGATGAGGGGGATTCTCAGCGGCTGTTCTGTCCTCCCGAGGCTAATGGTGTTCCAGGGTGTCACTGTCCCCACGAGCCTCCACCTGGGTTTCTTCGCACCCTCCCTGCCCTGGTAGCAAGCAGGGTGTTCTCTTGCCCCACTGTTCTCTCCACCCTTTGCCCCATCCGCTGAGAGTGGGCTCCGGTGCTGTGCTGGTGCTGTGATTTACATCCACACTTGGCTGGCTGTGCAGAGATCTGCTTGCAGCCTTTGTGCTGGGGACTCTCTCCCAACATACCACAGCCAGGCGGTGCCTTTTACAGGGGAAGGGAGTGCCGAATGACAAAGCCTTCTGCCCTGTCTGTCCCTTTCCTGCTTCCTTGTGGACAGACTCCTGAGCTGAGCAGTGTGGTCCCTGCTTGTCAGCGCCCTATCTCAGTGAATGAAGACAGGAGCCCAGGCATTCAAGGCCATCCGCAGCCCACAGCCTGGAGTATGTGAGACCCAGTCTTAAAATGAGACAAAGGAGAGAAGAAAAGGACAGGCGGGAGGGAGGGAGGGAGGGAAGGAGGGGTGAGAGAAGGAGGGAGGGAGGGGTGAGAGAAGGAGGGAGGGAGGGGAGAAGGAGGGAGGGAGGGAGGGGAGAGGGAGGGAGGGAGGGAGGGCAGGGAAGGAAAGAAAGGAAGAAGGAGGAGAAAGCCTGACTTCAAGTTTCATCTCTTCGGCAGCTCCCTCACACTCACCTGCAGACAAGCATCCCTTTGGGACTTTAAGGAACACTTTCAGATCTCTGTTGTCCTTATGGTCCATCATCCACCAGACAGCCAAACATCCGGATTTGAAATTCAGCCTTTCAGCTCCTTCGTTCCTTTATGTATTGCACGGGCCTCTCACATGCCAGGCACAGATGCGCTCCACCGCCGGGTTACACACCGGCGAGTCTGGGTTAAACACCGTACCCTTCACAGAGCGTGGCGGTGCAACCTTTAACATCTGCACACCAGAGGCGGAGGCGGAGGCAGGGGGATCTCTGTGGCTTTAAGCCAATCTGGTCTACAGAGTGAGGCAGTGTCACAAATGAAACCAGCACTGTACAGTTAGTGGCGTCTGGAAATTCTTCAAAGCCAGTCTGCTGGGTCACACAGCAGGTGACACGGGACATGGAAGATTTGGGCACCCAAAGCTGAAGCAGCACACACACACACACACACACACACACACACACACACACACACGCGCACGTGATCCTCCTGCCCCAACCTTCAGAGGCTGTGATAACAGGTGTGTGGCACCACACTCTTTATGTACTTTCTCAACAAACTTACACTTCTCCCAAGAAAGGACAGACAAATATGTACTAACAAACTTCTTCTACTTGAACATGTACTTTGATTCTGAGAAATTTTCATAGTAGAGTTAGATTGGGGGGTTTAAAAGCCTTGCCTGGGCTAGTGACACAGGCCTAGGATCCTAGCTGAAGGACTGCCTGAGCTACAAAGTACATTCTAGACTAGTCTGGGCTACTTAGAAAGACACTGGTTCAAAATAAAAACATTAAAAGACAGGCTAGGGGCGTGTCTCAGTGGTAGAGCCCCTGCCTAGAATCCCCCAGTGAGGGGCTGGGGGTGTGGCTCAGTGGTAAAGCCCCTGCCTAGAATCCCCCAGTGAGGGGCTGGGGGTGTGGCTCAGTGGTAGAGCCGCTGCCTAGAATCCCCTAGTGAGGGGCTGGGGGTGTGGCTCAGTGGTAGAGCCCCTGCCTAGAATCCCCCAGTGAGGGGCTGGGGGCGTGTCTCAGTGGTAGAGCCCCTGCCTAGAATCCCCCAGTGAGGGGCTGGAGCGTGGCTCAGTGGTAGAGCCCCTGCCTAGAATCCCCCAGTGAGGGGCTAGGGCGTGGCTCAGTGGTAGAGCCCCTGCCTAGAATCCCCCAGTGAGGGGCTGGAGCGTGGCTCAGTGGTAGAGCACCTGCCTAGAATCCCCCAATGAGGGGCTGGGGGCGTGTTTCAGTGGTAGAGCACCTGCCAGGAATCCCCCAGTGAGGGGCTGGGGGCGTGGCTCAGTGGTAGAGCCCCTGCCTAGAATCCCCCAGTGAGAGACTGGGGGTGTGGCTTAGTGGTAGAGTATTTGCCTGGCTTATGGGAGACCCTGGATTCAGTTCCTAGCATCATATACACAGACAAAGCAGTCTTTGTCTTTCTCACAGTGGACTCCAGTCCATCTCCAGCCTATCACCTTCTCTTTGAAGCCCTCTGTTCTCATGGCTCTGAGTCATCTTCTCCTCAAGTCCCTGCTCTCCAGGCTCTCTCCAGTAGTCAGCTCCTATCCCCAAGTCCAAGAATTGGGAAGGACTGTAGGCATTATCCTAGGTGAAGGCCCTTGGAAATACCACTGAGATTGACTGAATGGAGCCATCCTGGCTCTGAAATTCAGGAAACAGACCAGGACTCCAGCCGGGCCATTGCATTTCTAATGTTTCTAATCGAACATCGATCGATGGGAGGAGGGATCCTGAGAGCATCAGCCATTGGGCGCTAGAGAGAGTCGCAGGCGGAGAGGAGAGAGAAGGCTGCTGGTTTTGAGCAGGAGTGCAGGTGGATTAAGAAGACCAGCGTGCAGGCCACAGACACCTAGGGATCCGTCCCGTGGAACAGACCCTGGAAGGTTTATTCTTGTTTCCCTTTAACCTTTTTCCCTCTGGTATAGGATAGTTGGGCTGTGTAATAAAGTCTAATTGTTAAGAAACAGAGCCAACACCAAGAGGCCCGGCCTCACTTGTCTTCTCCAGGCCCTCAGCCAGATGACCTCAGGTCTCAGGGCTTTAAATATCAGCCGCACTTAAATTTAGCACACCTGTATAATTATTGGTCATGTGCTCAAGGCTGACTAATCCAGAAGGGAAACGCATTAGCTTGATTCTCCATTGCTCTCCTCAAACACTGACCAAGGCTCTGGAGAGCCGGCTCGGTGACTAAGAGCACTGGGGGCTCTTCTAAAGGACCTGGGTTCGATTCCCAGCCCCCATGCGGTAACTCGCAACTGTGCAACTCCAGTTCCTAGGTGATCTGATGCCCTCTTCTGACCTTGATGGGCACTGCACACATGTGGAGCACAGGCACAACTGCAGGCAATGCATCTGTGTATAGATAAGCAAGCAAGCAATCTCAAAAGCAACCCTGACCACAAGCAACTGTGGTGGGGGTTGTGTTTCATTACAGATCACTCGCTGTTCACTGTTGAGGGATGTCAGGGCAGGACCTGAAGCAGACGACATGGAGGAACTCTGCTTGCTGGCTTGTTCCTCACGCTTTGCTCAGTAGGCTGTTTTATACAACCCAGGACCACCTGCTTAGGGGTGGTACTGCCTACAGTGGGATGCGCCCTCCTCCATCAATCAGCAATTAGGAAAATGCTCCACAGACATGCCCACGGGCCAATCTGATGGAGGCCACTGCTCCACAGACACACTCATGGGCCAATCTGATGGAGGCAACTGCTCACAGACATGCCCACGGGCTAATCTGATGGAGGCAGCTGCTCCACAGATACACGCATGGACCAATATGATGGAGGCAACTGCTCACAGACACGCCCACGAGCCAATCTGATGGAGGCCACTGCTCCACAGACACGCCAATGGGCCAATCTGATGGAGGCCACTGTTCCACAGACACGCCCACAGGCCAATCTGATGGAGGCCACTGTTCCACAGACACGCCCACGGGCCAATCTGGTGGAGGCATCTCCTTCTCTGGGGTTCCCTTTTCGCAAGAAGGTCAGACTGGCAACCAAGCTTAGCTGCCCTGGGGACAGGGGTGGAAACAGAATGGTAAGACACCTCCAGACTCGGCAGTGGGCACCCCAGGGGGTTTTTATGCTATAATACCCTTGCGTATGCTTCAAAAATATTTAATGAAAAGGGAAAAAAATGTTATTTTTTACGCGCCAACTTCTCTCCCAGCATGTTTTTACTATATTAGCCCAGGTTGGCCTTGAAGTTAGGACCCTCCTGCCTCAACCTCCCTGGGGTTGGGGTTGCAGGTGTGCACCATTATGCCCGGCCTTTCTGTCAACATGGAGGTTTGTCCAGCTCTGTTCTTTCTCCTGGGCCAGCTACAAGCATCGTTCATCCAGTTAAGCAGGCCCCAAACCCTCAGAATGAACACCTGTGGGTAAGTGGGGTGCAGTGGTGGTGCACGTATGTCAACCCAGCACTTGGAGGGGAGGGTGGTCCCAAGTTCGAGGCCAGCCTGGGATACATAGTGAGTGCAAGACCAACCAGGATTAGTAGACTCTGACTCCAAAGACTCCCCTACATCGAAAGAACTTTCTTTTAAAAATATCTATGTTTCTTACTTTATATTTTTGTGTATGTGTGTGTGATTGCCCGAGTTCATGTACGTCACATGCACGCAGGGTGGTGGAGACCAGAGGACATCAGAGCTCTCAGAGCTGGAGCTACAGGAAATTCTGGGTTGTCTGATGTAGGTGCTGAGAACCGAACCAGGTCCTCTTGACCACTAAGCCAATTCTCCAGCTGCTCAAAAAGAATGTTTTTTGGGGGGGGTGTTCAAGACAGGGCTTCTCTGTGTAGCCTTGGCTGTCCTGGACTCTCTTTGTAGACCAGGCTGGCCTCGAACTCACAGCGATCCGCCTGCCTCTGCCTCCCGAGTGCTGGGATTAAAGGCGTGCACCACCACCACCCAGCTAAAAAGAACCTTTTAAACACCGCACACCATGGTGATATTAGCATGTGCATACACGGTAGAGAGGCTAGCTCATGCTGACTAAGACATGCACAGCCTTGGTACCTGCATTCTTGTCACAAGAGCTCCCTGAAGTTTCAGCACACCCCACGCATTCCTCATGTCGTTATCACCCGCAGTCTTCATGTTGCTCTGTGGGGCCCTAAGATGACCGTCTGTCACCCCATGAGTCATGAATGCTTCCGCTCGCTCTGTCTCATCTCCAATTACGCTCAGTCAGTCAGCACCGTTAGCGTCCCAACTCACCTAGGGGCACCTTGCCTAGGCAGGTCCCGCTCGCTCGCACTTGAGAGTGCTGCAGGCCTTTCTCCTCAAAGCACCCAGCCCTTGTGCCTCGATACACATCACGTGGGGGGGAAGCACAGTGCATTCCGAAGTGTCCCCCCTTCCCGCCCACACTGGTCCTGACTCACGCGTGCCTCTCGTCGTTACCCTCCAGGTAACCACTATGAACTTTGGTATTGTTTTAACGTAATAATTAATAACAACAACAACAACACCTCAGAACATGCTAGGCCTTGTGTATAGTCCTCCCAGGTGTACTCACCATACCCGGAAGCCATAGCCCCTCACCATGACTTAGGCAGGTGGTATCTCTGGGTGTGAGGGACTTCTCAGCAGGCACACAATGGCCTGGGCTCCATCCCTGGAACACACATGACGGAAGGAAGAAAATGACTCCTGATGTTGCTCCCTCATCTCCATGTGTCACCATGGCACATCTCCTCACCCCATGCCCACACACGACAGATAAACACACAAGGGCCCCTCTGGCCACCTCCGTGCCTAGTCCAACCCCCCAACTCTCAGGGATGGGTCAGAGGCGAAGCTGATCAGCAATGGCCAGGGATGTCATCGAGGACGCCTATTTAATGCAGCCCCACCAAAAACCCAAGAGGAGAGGCTGGTAGCATGGCTCAGCAGGGAAAGTCCCTTGCTGCCAAGCCTGCCGGCCAGAGTTCAATCCCCCACGGCCCACATGCTGGAAGATGAGAACCCGAACTTTGTCTCTGACCTCCACACATACACAATAAAAAAAAAAAAAAAAAAAAAAAAAGAAGTTTGGTTTTGGTTTTGGTTTTTGGAGACAGGGTTTCTCTGTGTAGCCCTGGCTGTCCTGGACTCACTATGTAGACCAGGCTGGCCTCAAACTCACAAAGATCCACCTGTCTCTGCCTCCTGAGTGCTGGGATTAAAGGTGTGCACCACGACATAAATAAATATATATAATGAAAATAATTTTGTTTGTTTGTTTGTTTGTTTTCCCCGAGACAGAGTCTCTCTCTATTAGCCTAGGCTGTCCTGGTCTCCCTCTGTAGACCAGGCTGGCCTCGAACTCACAGCGATCTATCTGCCTCTGCCTCCCAAGTGCTGGGATTAAAGGCATTTGTTACCACGCCCGGCCACATAATAAATTTAAAGGCCTGGTGGTCCACACCTGAAATCCCAGCACTAAGGTAGGCAGATTGGCCAGTCTGGGCTACACAGAGAGGCTCCGGTCTCAAAAAGCCACGAAAACAAAACAAAAAGGCAAGCTTTCTGAGAACTTCGGGGTAACTAGCCATGCCCCGAGAGTGCAGTGGACCTATGAGAGCACTGCAGCTCCTGACCCTCCCTTCAGAGCTGGCTCTGTAGACTCCACGCCTACCTCATGAGAAACTAGTACCCAGCATTTCCTGACATCTGTGGGAACGGACACTTGAGGCTAGTGACTGGTGCATCGAGAGAAGCTTTACAGATTGAGCCCTCATCTGCATGCTGCTTTGCATGCTGGGAAACCCCTCTCCCACACCTGCTAGGTGCTGGTGACATCAGGGAAACTGAAATTGAGTTTGTTTCTTCCTGTCCCAGGCCCACTCCCACCTCTTATGGAGCTTCTGGAAAACTCCGTTCCTCGCCCTTTAAGGCCTCCGTCAAGCATCACCTCTCACCCCCAAAGTAACCTTCTGGGGCTCTGCCACTCTCTATGACTTTTAAAATGCTCAATTCCTCTTGTCTTTATTTTTCCTTTCTCCGAGTTTTCTTTTGTACACTTGATTAAAAACCGAACGTGTATCTCAAATACTTAATGTTGCTATTTGGTGATAAGACATAGACTGTTTTCTTAGCAATTACAAATGTAGGATCTACTGTTGTTAACTGGAGTCACAATGTCAGACATACAGTGTGTGTGTGTGTGTGTGTGTGTGCGCGCGCGCGCATGCGTGTGAGTCTGGTTCCACATACCTGTGCACACACCGTGGAAGCCCAGGGAGAACCTTGTGCCTTCCTCTAATGGTCTCCACCTTGTTGCCTCGAGACAATGTTGGTAAAATGGGAGCTCACCTGATTGGCAGCATCCAGCGTCTGTCTGCACGTATGTGCCCTGCCTGTGGAGGTTGCAAGAGACCTCTTAAGGAGTGAGTTCTAGGGGAATTTAGTGAGAGAGACACAGTCTCAAAAATAAAATACGGGCAGGAGAAATGGTTCAGCAGTCAACGGCACTGGCTGCTCTTGCAGAGGACAAGGGTTCAGTTCCCAGCAGCTGCCTGGTGCTGCCTCACAACCCTCTGTTACTCTAGTTCCAGGGAATCCAGTGCCCTCTTCTGGCCTCTGAAAGCACCAGGCATGCACATGGTGTGCAAACACGATTATAGACAAAGCACTGGTACACATAAAAGAAAAACAAATCTTTAAAAAATGTAAAGGAGCTATAGCTCAGAGCTAGGGTGCTTACCAAACTGCTTAGGTTTAGTCTCTAATACTCTACCTCAAATATATATATATATATATATATTTTAACCTTAACTCAAGGACCAGCGAGATGGCATATTGTGTAAACTGAGGCCCTCAGTTCCATCTGTGGGACCTACATGGTGGGAGGAAAATACTCAGTCCTACTGACTTCCCTGCTCGCCATATGTGCGTGACTGCATGTGTGTGCACACACCCGAGAGGCCACACCCTATAACTAATTCAGAAACTTTAGCAGTCTTTACAAACAGCTCCTTCCAACAAAAGCTGCCTTGCTGGTCACCTTCAACCAATATGAAAACAAAAAAACAAAAGAGAAGGCGGTGCACGCCTTTAATCCCAGCACTCAGGAGGCAGAGGCAGGAGGACCACTACAAAGAGAGTCCAGGACAGCCAAGGCTAACACAGAGAGAACCTGTCTCGAAAAGCAAAGAAAAAATAAAATAAGTAAAATAATAAAACAAAAAATGTGTACTTTCTGTCCCCAAGTGTTAACTATAAAAATCCTTTAGAGGCTGGGGATGTGGTCCAGGTGGCAGAGTGCTGGCCTGGCATCAAAGCTCTAGGCTCAATCCCTGGTGCCACATAAACCAGGCATAGTGGGGCGTGCCTGTATTGTAGCATTCTGGGGGGGGGGGACAACTTCATTGAGATTTGAAAGAAAACCAGAAGGGAAGGTAAACTTCAAGTCTTGTCAGCTGCCCATAGGGGAATGGAGAAAAGAAGGGCGTGGCCGGGCTGTGAGGTATGGGGTGGGGTCGGGGCAAGCATGTTTGAGTGTGGCTGGTGAGGAGATCAGCCACACTGTGGCTTGAAGTGCAGAGCAGTGGGAGAGAACGCGCTACCTAGCAAGGGCCGCTCTCATAGTACACAAGACATAGAGGGGCCGGGCAGTGGTGGTGGCGGCAGCGGCACACGCCTTTAATCCCAGCACTGGGGAGGCAGAGGCAGGCGGATCGCTGTGAGTTCGAGGCCAGCCTGGTCTACAAAAGCGAGTCCAGGACAGCCAAGGCTACACAGAGAAACCCTGTCTCATAAAACAAACACAAAAGAAAAAAAGAAGGCATAGAGGGAGGGAAGAAAGAAATGCTGGAGTGGATAGGGGATCCCAGCACCCCTGAGTTCTAGGCCAGCCTGGTCTACATAGCTAGCGCTCGAGGCGAGCCAGGGCTACACGATGGGACCCTATCTCAAATCAAGAGACAGGGATGTTTGTTGGTGGAACATGCGGGTGGGATACGCCCAGGACGCCGTGACAGGAGGATAACAAGTTTGGACTACAGATTTTTTTTTTATTTTATTTTTATTTTTTAAGGAAAAGAAGCAGTGGAGGTGCCATTCATCTATGTTCCCACTGAGCAACCACAACGTTCAGATGAGTGGCTGAGTCCCTATGACTGCACCCTCTGTCCCGGGCAGGCTGGGCCTCCAGCCATTAGAATGTCTGCGCCTTCAGTGGTCCTATGCTCCCTTCGGCCAGTCCCCAGCAATTATATATATGATAGTTATGTCCTCAACCAGGCTACATGTCCTTGCGACATAACGATCAGACCCGACCACTTCTGCTGCCCACCTCACGCCACGGGTCCAAGTCTAGACCTTTCTCTGGGCTCTCCCTTAAAAGTCTTCCAAGATCTCTCCTTGCAGCCAGCTCTGAGTTCGCCAAGTATTCGCTCTGCGAACACAGGAATTCCTCCCTTCAGCCGCACCCTACCCTGTCCCGCCGCTACTACTGAAGACCCCGGGATTCGAACTCGAAATCCCAGAACTGCCCGCCCAGACAAACGCCACGCCCACCCAGAGGAACAACGCGCACGCGCCCCGTCCACCGCAACGTACGCCCACGCCCCTCCGTCATCCGCACGCGCGCTGGGAAACCTCCTCCACTCGCGCATGCTCAGTCCGCCGAGCACGTTTGGTCGGCTTGCGCGTCCAGCCCGCTGCGCATGCGCAGAGCCAGCAGCGCGGAACCTGACTTGTTCGGCACCGCACTGCCGCCTTCTCTTCCTCCTCCTCCTCCTCCGGGCGCTTCCGGGACGCCGAGGCCTGTTCCGGAATAGCCGGCACCGGCTCTCTCTGCCTCTCTCTCCCTCTCGTGACCTTCCGGCGCCATTTGCTCGGCAGGTGGCTGCGGAGGACCTTTCCCCGCCCACGCTGCACCCCTGTCACTCAGAGCGCGAGCCTGGCCCCAGGAACCAATCAGCAGCCGCCTTAGGTAAGGGGGCAATTCCGCAAGCCTGCGAGAGGCGGGCGTGCCGCTGGAGGGGGCGGGGCTTGAGGGGGTGGGGCGTGTTCAAGCCCCGCCCCCCGGCACTACCGTTAAGAGGTCGCTGGGCTGCTAGCCAATGGAGGTACAAATAAATTAGTGGGAACTATGGCTCCTGTAAAATGAAGTACGTGGTACAATCCTAATAGCATCAGGAGGAAGTTTCTAGAAGTATTCCCATAGAAGCCGACACAAGGAATGTGTACATGGAAATTGGGTTTTGGTGTTCGCCATGCCTAAGAATCAGAAGGAGGCCCCATGTAAGACTGCAAATATGCATAATCTTAAATACTAGGGAGCACTTTAAAAAATGGGAAAGTGGGGCCAGGCATGGTTTAAAAAATGGGAAAGTGGGGCCAGGCATGGTGGCTCACATGTGTAATCTCATCAGTTTGAGGCCAGCCTGAGCTACAGAGCGAGACGGTGTTTCAGAGGGGAGGAGACTGTAGACTGTTAAATTCTGGAATGTGTCATGCCTTTAAAAAAAAAAAAAAAAAGGCATCAGAACAGTTAGGAATTGCGTGTCTCCAGGAAATGTTTTTAGAGCACCCTGTCAGTTCTGGAAGATTGTCCCCCGAAGAGGTGTTTGAGAGCTGAGGTGGTAGAGGGGTGGGAGGGTGGCTCTGTCAGTGACATGCTTGTTCGCAAGCAGGAACACCTGAGTTTGATCCCCAGCAGCCACGTAAGAAGTGGGGCTTGGAAGCCGGGCAGTGGTGGTGCACACCTTTAATCCAGCACTCAGGAGGCAGAGGCAGGTGGATCTCTGAGTTGGAGGCCAGCCTGGTCTACAAAGGGAGTCCAGGACAGCCAAGGCTACACAGAGAGACCCTGTGAAGAAGAAGAAGAAGAAGGAGGAGGAGGAGGAGGAGGAGGAGGAGGAGGAGAAGGAGAAGAAGAAGGAGAACAAGAACAAGAACAACAAGAAGAAGAAGAAAGAAGAAGAAGAAGAAGAAAGTAGTAGTAGTGGGGCTTGGTGGCACAAATTTATAATCCCAGTGCTTAGGAGGCAGAGACAGGCAGATATGTGGGGCTCCCTGGCCAGCCAGTCTAACCTAATTGATAAGCTCTGGGTTCCATTGAGAGACCCTGTCTTAACAAAGCAATTCGAAAGAAAGTTAGCCAGCACCTAAGAACCTACACTCAAGGATGACCTCCCGGCCCCCCACATGCACACGCATGCACAAGCCGCAGAAACCCAGGAAACTCCCACCCCAAGAATATGCAGATTAGACTTCCATTTCTGTGAGGCCACTGTAGAGCCCTGTAAACAAATAATTACACTAGTTTAGTAGTTTGTGGAGAGCTGTCCCAGAGAGCTCCGAGAACAGCAGCACAGGTCCCAGATTGCGGGTAGGTGACCACTTAGGTTCTGGATTGCTCCCCACAAGAGCTGCTAAGTAGACTCAAACACTGATTCCGGAAGAGTGTGCAAATGGACACTTACTTGCCTGAAAGAGGAAGGAGGGGGTGGTCAAAGTAAACAGACAGTGTGAGGATGGGGTCCCTACGGGAGCCGCGAGTCAGACTGTTAAGCGCCAGGGAGGTTTCCAGAACAATAGGGAGCAGACAGTTAATTGCAGGGGAGGAAGGAGTCGCAGGTTGTGGGGAGAGGTCTCTAGCCGGTAAACGGTCATTTAAGGGCTGAGTCATTCCAGTAAGCATCTGTTAGCTTGCCCCTTCCTCGGTCAGTCCCAGTTTGTGGCTGGGGAGAGGTCACTCGGGCCTGAGAGGGGCTAGGCAAGCCCCCACATGGCAGGTAAAATTGCCCCGTCAGTTCTAGAGTGTTCCACAGGAGCTTGTTGATGTCATTGAGGCCTGAGGTGGGCATGCAGAGGGTTTTGAGGGAACACCATGTAAGGGCCAGACACTGTATTTGTAGGTCCCCACCTCCATGACTTCTGGTGCTGGCAGAAGGTGGCCATAGCCACTCTTGTCAGTTGGTTAGAGCCAGGGTCTGGTGAGACCTTGTGCTTAAAAACAGTGAAGACTGAAGGTTTGGTCTGCACTTTGCCAGCCTGGGCTCTTGAGCCAGAGCAGGCGGCCACATATGGTCCTGTGGGCAGTTGAGCACTCAGGCTGTGCCTGGGACACATTTTGTTGTAAAGACCCCCAAGGAACTCTGCCCCAGTTCCTGGAAACATATGCTAGTGGTAGAGAGTGGGTCCTGAGGTCTTACGTTCCACAGCATGTTGAGGATTAGACACTGGAGGGACCTGTGACGTTCAGAGTGGGTGAGAGGTGGCCAGCTGGAGCAACGGGTAAGTACACGGGAACCTAGCGGGGCCAAGTAGGTGAAAGGGCCTGTGGGAGTCAGCCCCCACCACTGTCACCGTACATACCCATGGGTGACCAACAGTCCTTGAACTGTGACGACTTGTTGCGTTTTGGGAAGGAGACTGTCCCATTTTTATGTGACTCCACTCCTGTAAGTTGTATTTGCGGTGGAACATTTCAACAGTTGCAGAGTTCTGAGCCCAAAGAAGAGAAATAGATTTCTTTCTCGCTGCCTTCGGGGGTCGGCACCTTAAGGTCTCGCTACAGGAGTGCCGCCAGCACGTGTGTCTTGCTTTCCCGTGCCTTCCCTTACATTGTCTTGAAGAGCAGAGCAGCTGCCTGAGTTCCAGCCTCCGCACTCACAATCCTTCTCGCCAAGAAGAGGAAGAGGCAAAAGACACGTACTGGTTTGAACCTTCTCAGGCGGCCTTCTGTTGCTACACCATTTATTTGCCACACTTAACTACAAAAAAAGCTGTGTGTTGCCAGGCATAGTAACACATGCCCTTAATCCCAGCACTCAGGAGGCAGAGGCAGGTGGATTGCTGTGAGTTCGAGGCCAGCCTGGTCTAAAAAACAAGTCCAGGACAGCCAGGGCTGTTACACAGAGAAAACTTAAAAAAAAAAAGCTGTGTGTTAACCTCACCAGGATGAAAGAAGTCAGGATAATTAGGAGGCCACTGGTAGCCAGCTGCTGCCTCAGCCACAGCGCTCCCTTTGGGGTTGTTCTGTGTACATATGTGTGTGTGGTTATATGCATGTGGGTGCAGTACCTAAGGAGACCAGAAGAGGGCGCCGAGTCCCTGGAACAGGAGTTAGAAATGGTCGTGAGCTGTCCGGTGTGATTGCTGGGAGTAGGACGTGGGTCTTCTGCAGGAGGACTACGCACACTTTAACTGCTGAGCTGTCTCTCCGTCCTCTGCTTTGTTGGCTTTGGCTTTAAGGTTTATGATTAAGAGTGGGAGGGTTAATGAGTGCAGGTGTCTGTGCAGGCCGGAAGCATTGGTGACTTTGTGGGATCCGTTCTCTCTGTGGGTCCTCGAGACGGAATTTAGGGTGTCAGTCTTGGGGGCAAGGCCCTTCACCATCTCACTGGTCTCAGAGCTTCCTTTCGTAAGGAGGAGCCTCCGTTCAGCCAGGAGCCCATGGAGGAGAACTCCTTTGGTACCTAAACCTCCTTGTTCCTTCCAGGTGACCATGTCGGAGTCTGGGCACAGTCAGCCTGGGTTCTACGGGGTAGAGCGGCGGCGGCGGTGGAAGGAACCAGGCTCCAGTGGCCCCCAGAACCTCTCCGGGCCTGGCGGTCGGGAGAGAGACTACATTGTAACCTGGGAAAGGGAGAGACGGGTGAGTGAGCCCACAGATGGCGTGCAGGGATCCAGTGGCTCCAGTCTGGTTGAGCTCCTGCCACAAGCTAGGCTCAGTCCAGGGGAAACTGCTCTTGGAGAGCAAGGGAGGAAACAGCAAAGGGTTGGTTTTGATGACAGGCCAAAGAAGACCTATAAAGAGGTGACTTTGAGTAGGGGCCTGACAAGCCATCCCAAGCCCTTGTTGAAGAGCATTGCAGACAGAACAGCATGTGCGGGGGTCTTGGGGTACCCTGTGTGCTGGGCTAGTGAGGCTGCAGCATTGACAGGAGGTGGCTCGGCTCCCTGGGGCCCTGACGCACTTCCGCTTTCACAGAGGAACCACATTAGAGGGTTGAGCCTGAGCTCTCATCAGCTCCAGTTAGGAAGAGCCGCGAGCCACGAGCCACGCATGTGTGCCCCTGCCTCTCAGAGTGCTGCGTCTCCGCGTGGCTTCCCGAAGCCTGTGCAGCCCTGTGGACTCTGTATCGACCCTTGGGGGAGGACTGTCTAGTTCTTCCGCAGCTTGTCAGCTGTAGTCCCTGAGGAAGCTGCTGCAAATCTTTCCTCTGTCTGAGACAGGACCGCTCCTGAGCCTTTGAACATCCTGCCTCACCACCTGACTGAAGCCTCTTCCTGCTGTAACACTGTCTGTGTTTCTCCTCCCACAGGGCTCGTTCTGGGTGCCCCTGCCCCACCCCCATCCTCCTCTTTTTTAATTTGTTTTGGTTTTGGTTTTTTGAGACAGAGTCTCTCTGTGTAGCCTTGGCTGTCCTGGACTCACTTTGTAGACCAGGCTGGCCTCAAACTCACAGCAATCTGCCTGCCTCTGCCTCCTGAGTGCTGGGATTAAAGGCGTGCGCCTCCACCGCCCAGCCTCATCCTCCTTGTTATTTAGATGCCCCTGCCTCATGAGCACCCCTGTCTGTCTCCCCCCCCCCCCCAGCCTCAGCCTCCATCCTAGGGGTGTTCTCTTGGAGCTGTCCTTGCCAACGCACTCCGGGTCAAGCCTGTGAGCTAGTGTGCTTAGCAAGGCTTATGGAGAAACAGGCACAGTGAGGCTCCAGGCAGAAGCAGGCCTGAAGCTTGGCCCTTGATCTAGACCGGCAGTGGTCTGGAGACAGAAGAGGGGAGTGCATAGGAAGGTTCTGAGAGCAGGGCCATGGCCAAGGGCTTGGCAGTCAGGCTAGCAAGGATCCCAGAGGCTCTCACAGAGCAGGCACCTGCTATGTGTCAGGTGTCCCACTGGGCAAGGCACAGGTTGCTCCCCTGTGTCCTGTGAGGGCAAAGCTCCTGTCCCACTCCCACAGTCGAACAGGTAGGAGTGGGTGTGGCTCTTACTTGGGTTACCAGCTTGCTTCTGAGACTCACGGTCCCACCACAGCTGTAAAGCTGTAGGCCCTCACTCCTCCTCATGGGACTGGTCTGACAGGAGGCCGTCGGGAGTGGTGAGGATGTCAACACGGAGTGGCCAGGTTTGCAGCTGGCTCCTTGGCCTGGCCACATTCTGCCTGGGTTTCTCAGGCCCACGGCAGTGGTGCCAGCACCTGGGTAGGGTGGGGAGGCATCACGGAGGCTGTCCAGAGTGCACACTGCTTTCCCTCCCTTCAGGATGGCAGCGAAGACTCCAGCACGAATGTCATGCAGAAAACCCCCATCATCCTCTCAAAGCCTCCAGCCGAGCGGGTGAGCATGGAGGACCCCACAGGGAGGTGGGAGGAGGGCGTGGTGGGAGGGCTCCCCAGTGGCCTGCAGCCTTCTCACTCTCACAGTCAAAACAGCCGCCACCAAGCACAACCCCAACTGCACCGCCAGCCCCAGCCCCCCTGGAGAAGCCCATTGTGCTCATGAAGCCACGTGAGGAAGGGAAGGGGCCCGTGGCGGGGACAGGGGCGACCAACCCTGAGGGCACGGCCCCACCACCCCCAGCGGCCCCGGCACCACCCAAAGGAGAGAAGGAGGGACAGAGACCCACGCAGCCCGTGTACCAGATTCAGAACCGGGGCATGGGCACTGCTGCCCCAACTGCCATGGACCGTGAGTGGACCCCCCAGGGTGGGCAGGGACACCAGCTCCTGCCTCACTCAGACCCTCACTGTCCTCTGTCTCCTCCTTCCATGCAGCTGTGGTGGGCCAGGCCAAGCTCCTGCCTCCGGAGCGTATGAAGCACAGCATCAAGCTGGTCGATGACCAGATGAACTGGTGTGACAGTGCCATTGAGGTACAGCCCCCCCAGTGCTGCTCCTCCTGTGTCCTCAGCCCCCTCAGTCCTGCTCCTCCTGTGTCCTCAGCCTCCCCAGTGCTGCTCCTCCTGTGTCCTCAGCCCCCTCAGTCCTGCTCCTCCTGTGTCCTCAGCCTCCCCAGTGCTGCTCCTCCGGCTCAGCCTCCATGCGCCACCCTTCCTCAGTGCTGTCCTCAGTGTCCTCAGCCATCCCCAGTTGCTGCTCCTCCTGTGTCCTCAGCCCCCTCAGTCCTGCTCCTCCTGTGGTCCTCAGCCTCCCCAGTTGCTGCTCTCCTGGTCCTCAGCCCCCTCAGTCCTGCTCCTTCCTGTGTCCTCAGCCTCCCCAGTGCTGCTCCCCCTGTGTCCTCAGCCTCCCCAGTGCTGCTCCTCCTGTGTCCTCAGCCTCCCCAGTGCTGCTCCTCCTGTGTCCTCAGCCTCCCCAGTGCTGCTCCTCCTGTGTCCTCAGCCCCCTCAGTCCTGCTCCTCCTGTGTCCTCAGCCTCCCCAGTGCTGCTCCTCCTGTGTCCTCAGCCTCCCCAGTGCTGCTCCTCCTGTGTCCTCAGCCCCCTCAGTCCTGCTCCTCCTGTGTCCTCAGCCTCCCCAGTGCTGCTCCTCTGTTCTTTTTCTCCCATTGTGGCAGCCACTCCCACCCCTGTAGCCCGAGCCTGTTAGTGCAGCATGGCAGGGCTGTGTGTTAACCTGGCCCTGCCAGCTTTCTCCACAGTGGTCCTTTGTGCAGGGATAAAGCTGCTCTTTTGAGCTGCCTAGTATGGCAGTCTCCTTCCTTATGCAAGGCTCCTGAGCCCTGACATACCCTAGGACTGAAGAGAGAATTGTCAGTTTTGTTTGAGTTTAATGAATTAAAATAGCCACCACGCGATCCAGCTACCACAGTGAACACCCAGTCCTGGGTAGTCTGGCTTTAAGGTGTGGAGGCTCATTAGACCCTGGCCAGGGCCCAAGTATATTTTTCCAAGTGCCTCTGGTGATTCTGGGGAAACTGCCAACCAAGCAGTTGGCCTTTGGAAGAAGCTCTTCTGCCACCTGGTGGTAAAGATCAGCAGAGCGAGTGGCCTGGAGGCAGAGGGCTCAGGTGTTTACAGAAAGGCCCCAGACACAGCCCCCTGCCCTGATCCCTGACTGAGTCCTGACTGCCCGCCTCTCCACTCCTTCAGTGAAGTCAGTGTTTCTCAGGCCTTCCCTCCTGTTGTTTCCTGCCCAGTACTAGTGCTGTGGCCCTGGGTAGTGACAAGTGACTGCAGCACCCTTCTGCTTCTCAGCCACCCTTCTTCCTACTCTGCCTTCTCAGACTGTACTCTGGGCCCAGAGCCTTACGCACAAACCTGCCACAAGCTGGGCATGGTGGCACACACCTTTAATCCCAGCACTCAGGAGACTGAGGCAGGCGGATCTCTGAGTTCGAGGCCAGCCTGGTCTACAAAGTTGAGTCCAGGACAGCCAGGACTACACAGAGAAACCTTGTCTCAAAAAAAACCAAAGAAACCAACCAAACAACCCTGTCACAAGACAGAACAGAGGCCCTTTGTCTGCACGAAGGGAGAAAGACTGACCAAGACGGAGAGGGGAGAGCCCACTAAGGGGCCTGGCTGCCCTGTCAAGGCCTGCCAGGCTCATGATCCCCCATTGCTCCTCAGTACCTGTTGGATCAGACTGACGTGTTAGTGGTCGGTGTCCTGGGCCTCCAGGGGACAGGCAAGTCCATGGTCATGTCACTGCTGTCGGCTAACACTCCAGAGGAAGACCAGAGGTGAGGGGCATTGGGGAGGGTTGGAGGAGGGGCTGGGTGCTGTAACCAGCGGCTTCTCCTCCCTGGGCTCTCACCTTCACGGAGGAGGAGGAGTGTGGCCCAGCTGAGCCTTGCGCCCAGCCAGCACGAGTGGCCTCAGGCTTGGTGTCAGTTCCCAGCTGGTTGGCCGTGGGCAAGTCAGCTCTTCTCGCATTCGGGTAGATCTATCTTCCTTTTGTGCGTGTGGGTGCTGTGTCGGTATATATGTCTGTGTACTGCCTATGTGCTTGGTGCCCACCAAAAGTCAGGAGAAGGCTTCACGTCTCCTGGAACTGTGCTTACAGACCGATGTGAGCCTCCATGTGGGTGCTGGAAGTTGAACCTGGGTCCTCTGGGAAGGCAGCCAGAGGCCCCTCAGGGCCAGTTTCCACAGATGAAGCAGCTGGCACAGAGCCCAGGAGTTAAGGATGCCAGTGATCTGGGAGACAGGCAGGGAAAGAGCTCTGGACGGAGAGCAGTGCAGTAGCCTCGGGCCTCCTGCATTTCTCTGCACGGGGTCTCAGTGAGGGAGGCGTGACAGAGATAAATGGTGATGTTAGAAGCGTTTGGGAAGGGGGACCTTAAGAAATACATCCTGACCCTGGGGCAGGGAAGCCTGTCCCTCCTAGAAATGAGCTCTCCAGATGCAAGTGGGACAAGTGACTGTCACATATATGAGTCACAGATTAACCAAGCTGAGAATAACCTGGAAAATAGCCCAAGACACACATGCCTCCTCTTTCTACCAGACACACATGGCCACACACACATCACCAGGCTCTCCCTACCGTCTAAGGAGCCCGGCTCACAGTGTCTTTGGGACCCACGCTGCTTCAGAGGCCACCATACTGTTGGCATTAATCAGCCTCCTGCCTAAAGCTCAGTGCCTCCTCCTTCCCTCCACACACCCGAGAAGGGCCAAGGCGGGCTGGCATGGGGGCTGGAGGAACTCAGAAGACCAAGGGAAGACTCAAAGTAGGCGATGGGGAATGTCTGAGTTGGGGTTCCAACTGCTGTGATGAGCCATGGCCAGCAGCGAGTTGGGGAGGAAAGAGTTTGTCTGGTGACGTCCACATCACCATCCATTACTGAAGGAAGTCAGGACAGGAGCTCACACAGGGCAGGGTCCTGGAGGCAGGAGCTGATGCAGAGGCCATGGAGGGTGCTGCTTGCTGGCTTTCTTGCTCCCCATGGCTTGCTCAGCCTGCTTTCTTATAGAACCCGGGACCACCTGCCCAGAGATGACCCACCCACCATGGGTCACTAGTTAAGAAAACGCCTTCAGGTTTGCCTGCGGCCTGATGGAGGCATTTTCTCAGCTGAGCCTCCCTCCTCTGATGTCAAGTTGACATAGGCATTTCAGCACCGGGAGGGTCTCAGCTCTGGACACAGTCATCTCCAGAAGCTAGGGCTGGGCTTTCCACAGAAGGTGCCTTAGCGGTGCGTGTGGTGTGAACTCCCGTTCAGAGCCATGAGCCCTCACACCATGTGCAGGGTCTGGCATCTGCAGCACAGTTTCACTGGTGCTGGATTCTGTTTAGGGGCGGAAGCTGTGTTCTGTTTCTTTATGACAGGGGCTCACTATGTAGTCCAGGCTGGCCTCTATCCCACAATCCCTCTGCCTCGTGTCAGGTTTTTCTTTTAGGGAAAGGGCCCATAGTTCTCCCCAGGTCTCAGGGCCCAATAGTAGTGCAGAAAAGGTTAGGTAGCACTGTTGCCTGTGCCTGGGGCTAAGAGGTCCCCTTGCCTCTTTACCCCTGGCCTCTCTGCTTAGTGGCAGCTGCAGCCATCCTGTGTGTGCTGCTTTAGCCCCTGGGAACTGACACACCATGGTGGCTCAGCCTGCCTGTGATACCTGTGTTGACGTGGCATGTGGTAGGCGTGGTCCAGGCTCTCTCAGCTCCTGAAGGATTTACCTCCTTTACTAACCTTTTTCTCCCCTCCTTCAAGCCCAGCCCCTGCCCCAGCCGTTGTCTCCCTTGGCAGATGCCAAGACCCACCAGGCCAGGCTCTGGGCCGTCCCTCGGTTCAGCAAATGTGGAGCCAGGCCCTGTGCTGGGTTCCACAGTGCGCATGCCTGCCATAGCCTGCCTTGTGGGATTGTTTTCCAGGGAGTCTGTAGAGAGAATCCATCTGGCACATTAGAGCCGGTTGGCATGTCGGGGGATGGGACCAGCGGGCATGTGGTGCACGCCTGTGGAGCCAGCTTTCGGGAGGTAGAAGCAGGAGGACCAGGCATCTGAGGGGGTCAGCGGTCAGTGACAGAGGACTTGCCTAGCCAGCTTGCCACATGAGGGCCAAGTGAGGCTGAGGGAGGCGCCCATGAGCTGTGCCCTCAAGCCATCCTTTCCCTGCAGACCTAAGGGGATGCTTTCCCAGCCAGAGTGACGTTCCTTGCCTGTCTGCTTCAGGACAGCGTGGGCTCATATCCCCTACCCCTGCCCCTGCCTGTGCCTGTCCGTGCTGGTGCTGCTCCTCAGCCCGCCCTGCTCTTGCCTCTCACCTTAGTCTTGCCCTTTGTGCTGTGTTTGCGTGTACTTTTTTTCTTTCTTTGTTTTTTGACACAGGGTTTCTCTGTCACCCTGGCTATCCTGGACTCACTTTGTAGACCAGGCTAGCCTCGAACTCAGAAATCCACCTGCTTCTGCCTCCCGAGTGCTGGGATTAAAGACGTGTGCCACCACTTGGTGTAGGCTAGTACTTTTTAAATCTATTTTTATTTTGGTCTCTCATATCTCTTTCTCCCTTCTCTACCCCAGTCCCTTCTAACACCCCAACACCAGGTAGGAGAGAAAGGAGGTTAGTTGTGGGGGGCATAGCTTTCCTTAGCTGCTTCCTGTTGTTTAGGGTCATCAGGTTCCTTGGGGCAAGTCCATCCTTGGTTCAGGACATCTTCAACTTCTTCTCGTCAAACTGCATCAACAGCAACCAGGAGAAACGGGGACACCAGCAGCCTTCTTCTTTCTCGGAACCCCCAGTGTCTCTCTGGGTCTGGCATTTATTCCCACTGGCAAAGACCATGTCCCCAAACAAGGCAGTTTCCACCTGACGTAGACCACACACATCAGCTGTGGACAAACTGGAGCAGCCCCATATCCCACACCTGGGATGGGAACAAAAACATGTTTACATATAACCCGAAACTTGCACAAGAGTGCTGCCCCTTGCTGCAGGCTGTTACAGGCCTGGTCTGCTTTCCATCCTCTCACAGGCATCTCCTGCCTGCCCTTTCTTCACTCCCTCTTCAGCTCCGTCCTTTCCCACCTCAGGGCAGAGCCACCACCCCATCCCGTCATCATTCATCCGTGTCCCCACAGTTCCAGAGCACCCTTGATTAGTGAGCTAGACAGAAGTGTTTGGGGACAGCAGCTTTGTCTCACTGATGCTCTGTCCTGGTGTCTGATCATGGCAGGTGGGGTTCTGAGGGGTTTGCTGAGTAGGAGGGTGCCTGCTGCATACAGGCATCTTCAGGGCTGGATGGAGGAAAGACCCTTCCCCACAAGCAGGTGCTCTCATCCTGAGTTCACAGACTGAAAGCAGCAAATGCACTGTCACTCTGCCACAAGACCCCCAAGAGGAAGAGTGGGGTCGGAGGGGAGCCTTCTATGCTGTATCCTGGTGTCTGGCACAGAGAAGGGGCACTTGATGACTGACAGCCAGCAGTTGCTTTGGCGTGGTCTGAGGGCTTCATGCGTGTCAACCTCACGGCAACCTTAGGCATTGGGGCACAGAATTAGACCGGTCCAACCTTCAGCCCACAGGTCACACGTAGCCCAACACAAGATTGTTAAATAACTTCAAACACTTTTCAGTTTTTTGGTAACTGAAATATGTGATTTTTTTTTGGAAAAATTATTTTTGTTGAAATGTGTGTGTTGGGTGCCCATGAGGCCAGAAGAAGGTAAGGGGGTCCCTTGGAGCTGACAGTGCAGTGGGTTGTCAACCACTTCACATGGCTGCTGGGAGTCAAACCCAGGTCTCCTGAAGAGCAGTGCATACTCTTAACCACTGAGCCAGCCTGCGGCCGAGTCACACAGTTCGTGACTGTGAACTCGGTAGATGATGATATTTGTGTCACGCTATCAAAACTCGGACATCCTTCGATTGTATCATTATTCTCATTTAAAAGTAAAATTGAGAGAGGGTCTTTGTGAGCCCTGGCCAGCCTGGAGCTCACAGAGGTCAGCTTGCCTTGGGCTCCCGGTACCGGGGTTAAAGGTGTGCGCTGTTATCATCCCATCTTACAGATAGGAAACTGAGGCGAGAGGGCTTAAGGTCAGGAAGACAGAGTGAGGTCGGCAGCGCTTGAGTCAGCTGACTCCAGTAGCCGCTCCAAATGTGCCTGTGGGTAGGAGTAGAGTTGGTGGTAAAAAGCATGTTGTCATCCCCAGCCATGGCCACCGCTGGGGGAGCTGGAAGGCGTGGAGGGCTGGCAGAGACTCTTCCCGGGTTATTCTCTGGGCATGAAGGGTGCAGAGCCAGATACTCATGGACCCCATGTTCCTCCTCACAGGGCATATGTCTTCCGGGCTCAGAGCGCAGAGATGAAGGAACGCGGGGGCAACCAGACCAGCGGCATCGACTTCTTCATTACTCAGGAGCGGATTGTCTTCCTTGACACCCAGGTGCCGGCCCGGCCCCTTCTCCCTGGCCCTCAGCATCCTCTTGTCAGGGTGTGGCCTGGGGGCCATGTGGATCCAGATCCTGAACTCCAACCTTGTCAGCTGTGTAACCTGATGCTGAGCTCTGCCCCAGGCCTGTCCTTCACCTGTCAGTGGGGTGCGGGCTCTACCCGGCCTCTTGGGAGCTCTTGAGGGGTCATTGAGTGGTGCAGGAAAGGTGCTTGGCCAGCACCTGGGACGAGGTTCTGCCCTGCTGTGGGTATCCGGGCAGCTTTCCTCAGCTGCTCCTCCAGGTGCCTCAGCCTGGTGTTGAGGCATGTGTGCTGAGCCCTCCTGGCTGCCGCCCTCACCCTGGGGAGTCATCAGCAGGCCCTCTCCATGGGCTCTTGACTTGAAACTGTCTTTGAACTGTGCAGCCTTGGTCCAGTCCTTTTCCATTTCTTCCAGAGAGCTTACGAAGGTTCAGACAATAAAGTCTTAGCAGTAGCACGAACACGAGGGTGGAGCTGAGCTGGGCGCTCTCAGCTGTTAGTGGTGGGGCCCTGGGACTGTCTCCACACTTCTGCCTGGCTGCCTGGCCGGTGCCTCCCCTTCCAAGGACTCCCATGGGACATGATTTTTGGACATTTCCAGCCTCTGGTGCCACTGCTGTCCCATCACCTCCACTGTGGTGTGTGCCCAGTCTCTTCCTGTCTGGAGCTCTTCAGGCACTGGGCCTGCCCCTGTCCCAGCCTTGGCATTTCCTCCTGGTAGAGCAGCTCTGCTCTCCAGGCATTGGCACAGAGTAGGACCCTGCATCTGAGGGTCACTGGGTGCTGGGCAGAGACTGCCGGGACCTGAACACAAACAGGCCTGGCTCAGGGCTGGGTCAGCGGCCCAAGGACAGAAGCAAGGTCAGCAGAACAGGAGCAGCAGACTGAGGGCACCTTCCAGAACACCTCACATGCCTGAGAGCCAGCCGCAGTGCCCAGCTCATTTCACAAGCTCAGTGGGCCATCCACTGGTTCTTCTACATGCACTGATGTAATTTGCAAATCTACACCAAGTTTCACACCAATCTTTTTTTTTTTTTTGACCTAAGTAATTATTTGAACAAAGCTTTGGGAGCACATGGAACGGCAAACAACAAAGTCTGTAAGGTGCTCGTCAAGCCATGTGAAATTTATCAGCACCAGGCAGGCACCTGAGAGCAGCAAGGCTTGGCTCAGAAAGGCCTAGGGGAGATAGGTCCACTTTGGAGTTCAGTGATTAGCCCCTGTTGCTGGGTACCAGTTAGAAGTGGCCCGCTGTGCTGCTAGGCACTGTTTGCCTGTGGTCTCAGGACCTGCTTCATGCTAACCCTGCCCTGCCCCTCCCTGTTTCTTGCAGCCCATCCTCAGCCCATCCATCTTGGACCACCTCATCAATAACGACCGCAAACTGCCTCCAGAGTATAACCTGCCTCACACCTATGTGGAAATGCAGGTGAGAGGCAGTGTGAGCCTGCTGGGGGCTGGGCTGGGGGCTGAAGGGGCAGCTCATCAGCTGGGGCTCAGACCTGCCCTTAGGCAGTCACTTCCCACCCCTCTGTGTAAGGCAGGGTGCTGCTGCCAACCGGCCCGGTTAGGGCTAGCCTGGAAGGACTCGGGACACAGTGGTGCTCACAGAAAGCGGCTAAATGTGCTGCAGCCCTCCCTGCTGCCCTGCAGCTGTGTCCCCGCGCCCCACCTCTGTCCCTCTCCTCCCTACAGTCCCTGCAGATAGCTGCCTTCCTCTTCACGGTCTGCCACGTGGTGATCGTCGTGCAGGACTGGTTCACGGACCTCAGTCTGTACAGGTGAGCTGCTGAGACGGGGTGGAGGGCCGAGCCTCAGGCCAGGGCCCCAAAGCCCCTGTGGCAGGAGGTCATTCTCACCAAGGTCCTCAGCTGTCTTCACGGTAGGACTGGGCAGGACCTACCACCTCTCCTGAGGCCCCATGCGGTCTTCACCTTCACCAGCCTCGCCCTGGGGAACTAGGCTGCGTACTGGGCAGCACATACAGGCAGGCGCGTAGATGACTTGGAAGCTGCCCACCAGAAGTCTGCACACAGCAGAGACGATGGCTTCCCTGCGGCCTTGCAGATGGAGCCCCTCTGTAGTCCTGCCCCGCCCCTGGCACGGGTGCACTTAGGCAAACAGCTGCTTGGGAGGAAGGAGTGGCTGGACACTCAGGTGCGGTCCCGTGGCCTCCCACCCTCCTGTGAGGGAAGTCTGTGGCGGTCTTTTGCCAGGAGACACAGCTGAACTCGTAAAGATGGCAGTTTAATGTGCAGGATAGACCTGTGCAACACCCCTGCAGAACACACACGCCTTCACAGAGCTCACCTCAGTCAGTCGGGGCATGGCTGCCTCACCAGACAGCCTGGGCATTGTCTGGACAGCCATGTTTCCTGCAGCTCAGCGACACCCTCGTCATGCTCCTTGGCCCTGGCTGACAGCACTTTGTCTGCAGGTCCTCTCTGATGCCCTCCTGGGCTGAGGCCAGTCTCAGGCCTTCCCTCCCCTTCCCAGCCTCCTCTGTGACACCTGCCGCTCTGAAGGGACAGCACAGGTCTGATGGCTGCCCTCAGTGCAGCTTCCCAGCACTGCATGCAGAGTCTGCCGCAGGCAGGCGCAGGGTGCGTGGGGCCTGGCTCGCTCAGCCCGTGGAGTTGTGTTTTCCAGCAGGTGTGTGCAGCGGGCACACACACTGTCTGGTCCCCTGAGCAGCAGGAAACGGGTGGTGGCCTGTGGGCATGAGAGTCCTGCCTGAGCAACTTTGTGCCCACACAAAGCACAGGGAGAACTGGGGTGAAGCAAATGTACCCTAAATCAGGGGGCTCCAGGGTTCGAACCCCAGTTCTTCGTGGCTGTGTCCCCCTGCCTCGGGTCCGCATTCTGTGAAGACAGAGTGAGTCCAAGAATTTGAAGCACCCGGTGCTACACCTGGACGGGCACAGTGCCCAGATGGCATGGTAACGGGTACAGCACAGGACACACAGGAAGCACTTGCTTAGTGGAGACTACTCTTGGGTAGCTAGACGTGGGGCTGTTGGTGGGCTCCCCAACAATAAAAAATGTCTGGCCGGGGTTGTGGCCTCACCTGAGTGACTCCATCCTGGAGGCTCCCTTCCGACCTCTAGCCACGAGGACTCATTCCTACAGTAAAGCGAAGGCCCTGAGCCAGGCCCTGGCGCACGGTGTGAAGCGCACAGAGCCGGCGGCTCCCGTGGGATTTGTGTTCTGCTGGGACCTGCAGCGGAGCCTTGTGTTGAAGCCAGGGTCTGCGGGGGCCCTAGCAACTGTGGTACCCACGCAGGAGAACGCCCACATGCTCGACAGTCTCACTTCCCCATTAGGGAACAGGTTTGTTTTATTTGCTGTTCCACACTTGGAAGATGTGTTGGGAAAATAGCACAAAGTGAAAACACGTCCACATAAAGACCTGTGCGCAGCTATTTATAGCAACGGTGTTCATAACGGCCGCTCAGAGCAGCCAACACGCCTTTGAGTAGGTGACTGGATGAAGAAGGGGGTCCATCCAGGCAGTGGCGCGTCATTCGGCACTAGAAAGAAACAAGCTGTCAAGCTCGGAAAGGTACTGAGGAACCTTAACCACATGCTGTTAAGAAGCCAGTGTCAGGGGGCTGTAGAGTGTGCGGGGTCCAGCCACGCGGCAGCCTGGAGGAGGCAAAGCCTGGGCACAGGACAGATGGGGGTGAAACAGCACATCCCAGGGGTCTTCCAGCACAGTGACCCCGCCCTGCCCCCCCACTGTGCTGGGGATGTATTGCCCAGGTGCAGTTCTCCAGACTTAAGTGTCTGCATGAAGGTGACCACCCTGTGCAGGGTGGACTGGGTGACAATGCGTGTCTGTTTGCTGGGTGCTGCTGAGGAGGAGGCTGGTGTGCTGCTGAGGAGGAGGCTGGCTGTGCACAGAGGAGTGTGGCACACTGCTCTCTGTGACCCTAAAACTGGTCCAGAATGTGGTTTGGGGTTTGTTGTTTGGTTTTATTCTTGGTGTGTTGGGATTTGTTTTTTAGGAAGGCAGGGGCTCATACTGGCCTCAAACCCCAAGTAATTGGGACTACAGACACATGCTGATAAAAACCCAACTCTATCTTCATTGTTGTTATTATTGTTGTTGTTGTTGTTGTTGTTGTTGTTGTTATTATTATTATTATTATTATTATTATTATTATTATTATTGGGGAAACTCAAGATACTGCTCAGTTGACACAGGTGTCCGTGGGCTGGTGTCATAACTCTAAAGCTACATGAGGAACATGGCTGTGGCTCTCCTCAGAATGTCAAGGAGCACCCTCCCCAGCATGTGGGAGGTGGGCCATGTGTGGTCATCAGCCCCTCACTCCAAACCTGCAGGTTCCTGCAAACGGCAGAGATGGTGAAGCCGTCCACCCCGTCCCCCAGCCACGAGTCCAGCAGCTCTGCAGGCTCAGAAGAGGGCACTGAGTACTACCCCCACCTCGGTAAGACACGCTCTGGGGCCAGAGTGGTGGGCCCGAGAGAGGACGAGGGAGGGAGGGAGGGAGGGAGGGAAGGAGGGAAGGAGGGAAAGAAAGGATTCGCTGGGGCTTGCTCTCTGGTCCCCACTGTCTCAGTCCAACCCCAGTGGCCAAGCCTAGGTCTAGCACCACATCAAGATGGGAGGAATAGGTGGCCTCCCGTTTCTCTGTCCTTGGCACTGGGTTACGTGGGTGCCCCGTGCACCTGCTTCCCTTCCAGTCCTGTGTCCTCCCTGTTCTCTACCTGCTGTGCCCTCCCTGATGCTCTCCTTCAGGGACTGTTTTCCTGTACACACATGTGCACACTCACCCTGATCTTTCTTTCTTTCTTTTCTTTTTTCGGTTTTTTGAGGCAGGGTTTCTCTGTGTAATAGCTCTGTCTGTCCTGGAACTCTGTAGACCAGGCTGACCTTGAACTCACAGAGATCCGCCTGGCTCTGCCTCCCAAGTGCTGGGGCTAAAGGCGTGCACCACCACACCCACCTGCTTCCTGTCATGTTGATGACACAGCTGTCCTTGTCGGTCTTTGGTCTTTCCGTTCGGGCTATGGATCCTTGGTGGTAGAGCTCAGGTCTAGCTTGTGTCTGAATCCCGAGCACTTCCCTGCTCACCATTACTGAGTGAGGGAAGCCGGGGAGCCAGGGAGGCCAAGCACTGTGTGTCTCACTGCTGCACTCTCCCGCCCAGTCTTCCTGCAGAACAAGGCACGCAGGGAGGACTTCTGTCCCCGGAAGTTACGTCAGATGCACCTGATGATCGACCGGCTCATGGCGCACTCCCACCTACGCTACAAGGGTGAGCATCCTTGTGCCTCTCCCAGGCAAAGACCTCCAGGTGGCCTTCCTGGCTGCAGGTCCCCAACCCCGGTCCACAATTGAGGCCGCAGCTCATGTGTGCTCCCCAGGGACGCTGTCCATGCTGCAGTGCAACATCTTCCCAGGGCTGCCGCCCGACTTCCTGGATGCTGAGGTCAACTTGTTCCTGGTGCCCTTCATGGACAGTGAGGCGGAGAGCGAGAACCCGCCTCGAGCAGGTACAGTTAGCCTAGGGAATACAACCTGCCCTGGGGCTGGGAGAGCTCTCTGGCCTGCTCCCTCGGGGCCATGTTTCAGTGCTGAAGAGATTCGGGAAGAGCTGGCCCAGGGCAGAACTCTGAAGCTCCCATCCCACTGTTCCAGGACCTGGTTCCAGCCCTCTCTTCTCCCTGCTGCCTGGGTACCGAGGCCACCCCAGCTTCCAGTCCTTGGTTAGCAAGCTCCGCAGTCAGGTGATGTCCATGGCACGGCCACAGCTGTCGCACACAATCCTCACCGAAAAGAACTGGTAAGAGTTCTTTGGAGTGGGGTACATTTGAGTAGCCCACTTAGTGCAACCAGGAGGGCATTGGGTGGGTGGGGTGGGGTGGGGTGGCTCAGTGAGCCCTGGCTCTCCAGGCCTTGCTAATCTGTACCAGCACTTCAGCCAGGCCAACAGGATGTCATTGTGTGTGGCTAGCCGTAGGCCTTAGGCTTGGTACAGGTTTTTTCCTGGAAGAAATTTAGAGCATGGTAGTTCATGTCGGTAGGCCCAGCACACAAGAGACTTAGGCAACAGGGTCACTGTACCTTCAGGGCCAGCTTAGGCTTCATAGTGAGTTCCAGACCAGCCTGGTGTACGAAGTGAGACCCTGTCTCAAAAGCAGATTTAGACTCAAAGAAAATGTCACATAGCAAAGGTGCATCCTGGTCTCATAGCACTCACTAGCCAGAGGGATCGGTGAGCCTGCTTAAGCTTGGAGAGTTATTGAAGTCATGAGTGCCCAGCCCCAGGAGCTGCTCTTGCCTCCCACTGGACCGCTCTGTCCCTCCACCCTATGGTAGGCTCCCCTGCCCGTCTCACAGGCCTGTGTGCAGCCCACAGAGGAGCTATGCCCGCCTGGTTTGCTGGGAGAGAGTTGGATATGAGAGTAGTGTGGCCTGGTGCAGCCTCCAGCTTAACACCTGCAGTCAGTCAGCTGCAGCGTGGGGAGGACGCCACTCACTGAGTACCCAGGCCAGAGCTCAGGCTCCTTCATGGGCTGAACCAGGGCCAGAGGGGAGGCCTGAACCAGGGCCTGAGGGGGGCCTGAACCAGGGCCTGAGGGGGGCCTGAACCAGGGCCTGAGGGGAGGCTGAACCAGGGCCTGAGGGGAGGCCTGAACCAGGGCCTGAGGGGGGCCTGAACCAGGGCCTGAGGGGAGGCCTGAACCAGGGCCTGAGGGGAGGCCTGAACCAGGGCCTGAGGGGAGGCCTGAACCAGGGCCTGAGGGGAGGCCTGAACCAGGGCCTGAGGGGGGCCTGAACCAGGGCCTGAGGGGAGGCTGAATCAGGGCCTGAGGGGAGGCCTGAACCAGGGCCTGAGGGGAGGCCTGAACCAGGGCCTGAGGGGAGGCCTGAACCAGGGCCTGAGGGGAGGCCTGAACCAGGGCCTGAGGGGGGCCTGAATCAGGGCCTGAGGGGAGGCCTGAACCAGGGCCTGAGGGGAGGCCTGAACCAGGGCCTGAGGGGGGCCTGAATCAGGGCCTGAGGGGGGCCTGAATCAGGGCCTGAGGGGGCCTGAACCAGGGCCTGAGGGGGGCCTGAATCAGGGCCTGAGGGGAGGCCTGAACCAGGGCCTGAGGGGGGCCTGAATCAGGGCCTGAGGGGAGGCCTGAACCAGGGCCTGGGGAGGCCTGAACCAGGGCCTGAGGGGGGCCTGAACCAGGGCCTGAGGGGAGGCCTGAACCAGGGCCTGAGGGGGGCCTGAATCAGGGCCTGAGGGGAGGCCTGAACCAGGGCCTGAGGGGGGCCTGAATCAGGGCCTGAGGGGAGGCCTGAACCAGGGCCTGAGGGGAGGCCTGAACCAGGGCCTGAGGGGGGCCTGAACCAGGGCCTGAGGGGAGGCCTGAACCAGGGCCTGAGGGGGGCCTGAACCAGGGCCTGAGGGGAGGCCTGAACCAGGGCCTGAGGGGAGGCCTGAACCAGGGCCTGAGGGGAGGCCTGAACCAGGCCCGTGCAGCTGCTGGTCCATCACGACGCTGCGAAGAGTGAAGATACCTTTACCACAAAGCCCAGCCCTTAGTGGAGACTTGGACCTCCATCCAAGCCTACCCCCAGCATCCCTGGAGAGGGCATTGAAGGAGGGCTGCCCCATCAGGGTTGGTACCATGGCTGTAGGCTCTGGGACGCTCATTTGTATGCTGGAGCTCACGTGGACCTCAGTTTCCCACTCTGACTGCAGCCCTCTACCCCCAGGTTCCACTACGCTGCCCGAATCTGGGACGGGGTGAAGAAGTCCTCAGCCTTGGCAGAGTACAGCCGCCTGCTGGCCTAAGGCTGAGAGAGGAGCAGCGCACAGGGAACCTCCCTGTCCTGTGGGCAGTGAGGGCACACAGCCATCCCCCAGCAGGGGAGGAGAGTGACAGGCCTGGCAGAGGGATTGTGGCTTCCCGCCCAGAGACATGAGGTGTCTGAGGCCCGTTCCTCCCTCAGATGGGGGGCCGCTCAGGGGTGACCAGGAGATCCCACCCCCAGCCTGGGACGAGCAAGCCTTCCCAAACCTCCATAGTGACAGGCAGCAGGAAGAGTGAGAACGGGCCCAGGAAGCCTGGCTCCCACGGAGTCAGACCTCAGGCCTTCCCTGGGGACCACGGCAGGCTGGAGGAGGAGCTGACGGTCCAAATAAACGTGGTCATAGGAGCCTGTGCTGGGGTCTCTTCTTTCCCGACCCAGCACTGCTCTGGACACAGCAGCTGGTCCTGTCGCTAGAGCCTACTTCAGGACAGCTCTATCTTAGGCTGAAAAGGTGGAATTGTCAAGTGTGGTGGCTCGGCCTCAGAGTCCATCAGGAGATGGAAACGTGAGGATCAAGGGTTCAAGGCTAGCCTCTGCCTAGCCACATGAGACCGTACCTCAAAAAAACAAAGAAGTGGTAGGGCCGCCCTGAAAAATGCTGTGCGTGCCCTTAGGGACCCACTGATTCTTGGTCCCGGGCCAAGCCTTGGCTACCTGGAGAGTAGACCCTGTCTCGGGGATCCAAGAACAGACCAACCTATGCTCACCCAGGGTGCAGAGGGCATCCTGTGGTTGGGAGTTTGCCCCAGAGTAGGGCAAGAGAAACAGGCCAGCAGTCAGGAGAAGGGGAGCCCGAGTTCTAGTCCTGACCCACAGCTGGGTCAGCTCCATGTCTCGCACAGAGCATCCAGGACAGTGAGGGAGATGCCTTGTGTCCAGGGCAATGACAGAAGAGACATGTCATGCATCAGTGGCTTCCATCAGCGCCATCTAGGGCTTGTGGAGGGGCTGGTTGAATTGCTCAGCCTGTCTGACAAGGAGTCAGGTGATGGATGACTTCAGAGCTGGGGAGCGTGTCCAGATCCCTGAGCACCTGCCCCCCTTCTCCCCATGCCCCCCCCCACTACCCAGCGTGGGACAGATTGAGAGTTGCATTGGCACCTGGCCAGATGAGCTGTGGAGAGCTCTTCTCTTAAGAGGAGGCATGAGATGCCCAGGAAATGCCACCCAGGAAATGCCACCCAGGCCTCTGCAGCTCCTCATCCTCGGCAGCGGGCAGCCCAGCGGGAGTCAGATTTAACCACAGCCAGCAGGGAGACCTTTGTGTCCAGTGCAGGAAACGCCACCCACTTCCCTCCTGTCCCACTTGGCAGCTGCCCTTTCTTACGCTCTGGAGAGTACAGTGTGTAGTATAACATGTGAGCCCTAGAACCAGGCCGCCTCTGCTCAGATCCCAGGCCTACTGATGGCGCGTGGCCTTAGGCAGGTGACCAGACACCTCTTTGAGCATTTGCTTTCCCTTCTGAGAAGCAAGCGTTTCTGACCTGGGTCAGAGCTGAGAATGCAGATTTCCCCAGAGTCCTGCCTTGCCAAATTTACACATGTGGCTGTCCTCTGTGGCCAGTGTGAGATGAGCAACTGACAGGAAGTAGACCCTGGGAACACTCCTTCACTGTGGGGTTTGGTCCAGTCACACAGCATGACCGTGAACGCTTCGCCCACTCTCAACCTGCTCTGGAAGGTAGAAGTATTCTGCCCAGCCCAGACCCACACCTGCCAGCGCCATCCTGGATGAGAGGCTGCCGGGCTTCCAGAGGCAGGAAAGGCTACGCTTGTCTCCCAACAAATGAGGTAGAATCAACTGCCCTGGCAGGCTGATGTAATCACAGCCCCTGGGAGGCTGAGGCAGGAGGATTGCCACAAGTTCTAGGTCAGTTTGGGCTACAAAGTGAGACTATTTTTTCTTTTTTATTTCTTTTTTATTTTTTTATTTTTTTCCTTTTTGGTTTTTCGAGACAGGGTTTCTCTGTGGAGTTCCTACTGTCCTGGACTCATTTTGTAGACCAGGCTGGCCTCGAACTCACAGAGATCCACCTACCTCTGCATCTCAAGCGCTGGGGATTAAAGGTGTGCTCCACCAAGCCCAGCTGAGACCCTATCTTTTAAAAACAGGGGGCCAGGGAGAAGTTGAGAAGTAAAGTTGCTTGCTAAAAACCTGAGTTTAATTAATCTTCTTGGCCCACATAGAAGGAAAGACCTGCCTCGCACAGCCTGTTCATTGATTGCCACATGCACGCTACCGTGCACACGTGCACGCATACATACATGTGATAAACAAGCGTTGAAAATAAAAGCCAGTGGGCCTGACTCCAGCAAGCGAAGTGTAGGCCCATGTCTGGACAGCTGCTGTTGCCAGGTACCCCATCCGGCAGCCTCCGCCACAGCCCTGGGCCCCAGCAGCAGGATGAACTAGGCAGCCTGAGTGCTGCCAGGGCTGCCAGGCACCACCATGCTCCAAGCATTCAGAGCATGACCTTCCACAGGATGGGGATGGCAGGGCATTCTCTTGAGTTGCCCGCTCTCTAGCTCCGTCAGTGTGCCTGTCCTAGATTGTTCAGTATTGATGACAAGTACATCTCCCTGCCTTGCCTTCTGTCTTTACGTCTGTTGTAAGCTGTTTGAAGGCCAGGTGTAACTCTGGACCAAACGTGTCCCGCCCTGCGGTGGTTTGAGATGCAGCCCCTGCGCGTTCATCTCAGTGACAGGAGCCCTAGCACGTCTCACGGCAGCCGACCGCAGTAAAGTTTAATGTCAGCATCACAGTCGCATAAACAGGTTCCATGTTAAGGCCCTGGGATAATGCCAGTGGAACTAAGTCAAAACTATAGCCCTACATGTGTCAGTTCCTCCCTCTCTCTCTCCTCTTCTCCCTATCGCCTCTTCAAAGAAAAATCAAAACAGTAACTAAGCTTCATGCCCTGGGCCTGGAATTCCAGCTACTTGAGAGGCTGAGGAAAGAGGATTGCAAGTTCAAGGCCTATGCGGGCCACACAGTGAACTGGAGCCAGTTTGTGACACCCTGTCTCAGAATAGAAAAAATTTAAAAAGACACCTGGAGATATAGTTCATCTGTAGAACACCTACCTTGAATCCCCTACTGACGGGCTGGGGATGTGGCTCAGTGGTAGAGCCCCTGCCTAGAATCCCCCAGTGAGGGGCTGGGGATGTGGCTCAGTGGTAGAGCCCCTGCCTAGAATCCCCCAGTGAGGGGCTGGGGATGTGGCTCAGTGGTAGAGCCCCTGCCTAGAATCCCCCAGTGAGGGGCTGGGGGTGTGACTCAGTGGTAGAGCCCCTGCCTAGAATCCCCCAGTGAGGAGCTGGGGGCGTGGCTCAGTGGTAGAGCCCCTGCCTAGAATCCCCCAGTGAGGGGCTGGGGATGTGGCTCAGTGGTAGAGCCCCTGCCTAGAATCCCCCAGTGAGGGGCTGGGGGTGTGACTCAGTGGTAGAGCCCCTGCCTAGAATCCCCCAGTGAGGGGCTGGGGGCGTGGCTCAGTGGTAGAGCCCCTGCCTAGAATCCCCCAGTGAGGGGCTGGGGATGTGGCTCAGTGGTAGAGCCCCTGCCTAGAATCCCCCAGTGAGGGGCTGGGGATGTGGCTCAGTGGTAGAGCCCCTGCCTAGAATCCCCCAGTGAGGGGCTGGGGGTGTGACTCAGTGGTAGAGCCCTGCCTAGAATCCCCCAGTGAGGGGCTGGGGGCGTGGCTCAGTGGTAGAGCCCCTGCCTAGAATCCCCCAGTGAGGGGCTGGGGATGTGGCTCAGTGGTAGAGCCTTGAATCCCCTACTGAGGGGCTGGGGTGTGGCTCAGTGGTAGAGCGCTGCCTAGAATCCCCCAGTGAGGGGCTGGGGGCGTGGCTCAGTGGTAGAGCCCCTGCCTAGAATCCCCCAGTGAGGGGCTGGGGGTGTGGCTCAGTGGTAGAGACCCTGCCTAGAATCCCCTCAGTGAGGGGCTGGGCCGTGGCTCAGTGGTAGAGCCCTTGAATCCCCTACTGAGGGGCTGGGGGTGTGGCTCAGTGGTAGAGCCCCTGCCTAGAATCCCCCAGTGAGGGGCTGGGGGTGTGGCTCAGTGGTAGAGCCCCTGCCTAGAATCCCCCAGTGAGGGCTGGGGCGTGGCTCAGTGGTAGAGCCCCTGCCTAGATCCCCCAGTGAGAGGCTGGGGGTGTGGCTCAGTGGTAGAGCCGCTGTCTAGAATCTCACAGTGAAGGGCCGGGGGTGTGGCAGAGGCAGGCGGGTCACTGTGAGTTTTAGGCCAGCCTGGTCTACAAAGGAAGCCTAGGACAGCCAAGATAACACAGAGAAACTCTGTCTCGAAAAACTTAAAAAAAAAAAAAAAAAAAAAAGAAACAAACAAACAAATGAACAATAAAAGTTAAAGTGACAATGTGCACAGTACTTGAGGCTCTGCTGGCTATAGGACTGAGAACAATATGGCTGACTTTTATTAACATATGTTCACTGATAGTGCTGGCTCATAACAGCTGGGAAAGGAAATTCCCTGCCTACTGGCACTGGGAGGAGGAATAACATGCTGAGGGCCACCAGCTGCCACACAGAACATTTAAGGATGGAACCCAAAGCCCTGCCTCAGTCTCCCATATGCATGCGCCACCACATCCAGCCTCACACTCATTACATCACCATCTCAGAGAGCAGGAAACTGAGACCTAGAGGTTAAAAGTCTCTTCCATAAGACCTTCAGCCCGCTCAGAGCCAGGACATGGTCCGGCACTCACAGGTCCTTTTTGGCATATAGCCCTCTTCCTCAATAGCTTCGTAGCTACATACTCGTCTGGGCCAGACCTCCAGTCAGCACGGGCCTGAAAGAAGAGGCCTAATGGGACCACCCTGGCCACCCACCTTTTAAGTACCAGTGGCTGCTCAGGAATGACAGGTCTGCAAACCCCAGCAAATCCTGCTTCCAGGCCTTGCTACCCTGATGAGTATGGTGGCCTGGGACAGTTGTGTGACCATGTGTATCCCCAGCCAAGACATCAGGCAGGTCACGTCCTCGAGGCGGGCTGTGTGTGTTCTTGTGCGTGCATGAGTGTGTGCAGGTGCAGGCATGCACAGTGCTGGTGCGTGGAGGTCAGACAACAGCCCCGAGAGTTGGTCCTCAGGGGCCTTCCATCACCTGTTTGAGACAGAGCCTCTAATTGGCCTGGCACTTTGCCATGTAGGCTAGGCTAGCCCATCCCTCAAAATCCCCCCTCACTCCTAGGGATCTGCCTATCCCTGGCTCCCATCTCATGGCTGGGATAACAGGGCCTTTATTTTCATTGTGTTTTGAGTCAGGCCGGCCCCTGGCTTCCTGTGTAGCAAACGGTGACCTTTATCTTCTGACCCTCCTGCCTCCGCCGGCTGAGTGCCAGGGTTATAGACAGCACACCATTCAGAGTTTAAGTGGCGCTGGCGCAGACGGAACTCGGCGCGTTGACATGGCAGCACCGCACCCACTGCTGCACCCTTCCTCACCCTCAATTTTCTTTTATTTTTTTGGCGTTCAAATTTGAACCAATGAGTAGGCAAGCACCCTACAGCAGATGCCATGCAGTCTTGACTCCCCCTTTCCACAGAGTGCTGGGTGGGAGGGCGGCGGAGGGGGGCCTGTTTTCTTACTTGTTCCGAGGAGAGGGAGTTCCCAGGAGCCCCCTGGGGAGACATTTACACAAGGGCCATCTTAGGGAGGGCCTGGCATGGCAGGCTGGGAAGCCACAGAAAAGTTGGAACAGCAGGGGCACACACGCACACACACACACACGCATGCGCACACACACAAATTCTCCTGTTGTCCTATGTGACATGGGCATGACCAAGAAAGCAGTTAACTGGAGCTAGAGCTGTAGGGACAGAACAAGCTCTGAACCATAAGAAACTGGGGGTAGGCTGCGTGGTGGTGGCGCAAGCCTTTAATCCCAGCACTCGGGAGACAGAGGCAGGCGGATCTCCGTGAGTTCGAGGCCAGCCTGGTCTACAAAGCGAGTCCAGGACAGCCAAGGCTACACAGAGAAACCCTGTCTAAAAAAAAAAGAAAGAAACAAAGAAAAAGGAGGAAAAAAGAAGAAACTAGGAAGGTGAGGTGGAGGGGGGACGCAAGGAAGGAAAGAGACAGGAAGTGGGGACCCATTGGCTGAGGGAGTAGGAGTGAAATCATACAGGAAAGCCCACTGTGCTCCTGGCCACCTTAAGACCTGGAGCGAGACTATCCTGTTCCTGGTTCTCACTCTTCAGCCCCACACAGAGCCAGCGCACCCTGCGTGTGGGATGTCAGCAGTCCATAGGGCACTGTATTGTGGGCTGATTTGAAAGGGACCGTCTGAAGGCCTGCGCTTTTTTATTTTTATTTATTTACTTACTTTGGTTTTTCGAAACAGGGTTTCTCTGTGTAGCCTTGGCTGTCCTGAACTCGCTTTGTAAAGGAGGCTGGCCTCAAACTCACAGCGATCCACCTGCCTCTGCCTCCCGAGTGCTGGGATTAAAGGCGTGCACCACCACTGGCCAGCTGGTCTGCGCTTTTTTTAAATACATGTGAACACCTGCTTCTATATCCGTGTGTCTCATGCATGTCTGGTGCCCGCAAAAGCCAGAAGAGGGTATTGGATCTAGAGTTAAGCCAGAGTAGCCAATGCTCTTAACCTCTGAGCCATCTCTCCAGTCCTGAGCTGGGGCTTTTATTTTAGGGGGTGGTTTTGTATGTTTTGTCTTTAAGACTGTTTGTTTGTTTTTGTTTTTGAGCTATCTGGGATGACCTCAAAGGTTTGTTTGTTTGGTTTTGTTTTGTTTTTTTTTTTTAAAGATTTATTTATTTATTTATTATTGTGTATACAGTGCTCTGCCTGCATGTACACCTGCCAGAAGAGGATTTCAGATCCCATTATAGATGGTTGTGAGCCACCATGTGGTTTCTGGGAATCGAACTCAGGA